>NW_028162595.1:57500-60000 GCF_964263955.1 Coregonus lavaretus
TATGGCTATACTAGACAGGACTGACTGGGACATCTGGATATGGCTATACTAGACAGGACTGGGACATCTGGATATGGCTATACTAGACAGGACTGACTGGGACATCTGGATATGGCTATACTAGACAGGACTGACTGGGACATCTGGATATGGCTATACTAGACAGGACTGACTGGGACATCTGGATATGGCTATACTAGACAGGACTGACTGGGACATCTGGATATGGCTATACTAGACAGGACTGACTGGGACATCTGGATATGGCTTTACTAGACAGGACTGACTGGGACATCTGGATATGGCTGTACTAGACAGGACTGACTGGGACATCTGGATATGGCTATACTAGACAGGACTGACTGGGACATCTGGATATGGCTGTACTAGACAGGACTGACTGGGACATCTGGATATGGCTATACTAGACAGGACTGACTGGGACATCTGGATATGGCTATACTAGACAGGACTGACTGGGACATCTGGATATGGCTATACTAGACAGGACTGACTGGGACATCTGGATATGGCTGTACTAGACAGGACTGACTGGGACATCTGGATATGGCTATACTAGACAGGACTGACTGGGACATCTGGATATGGCTGTACTAGACAGGACTGACTGGGACATCTGGATATGGCTATACTAGACAGGACTGACTGGGACATCTGGATATGGCTATACTAGACAGGACTGGGACATCTGGATATGGCTATACTAGACAGGACTGACTGGGACATCTGGATATGGCTATACTAGACAGGACTGACTGGGACATCTGGATATGGCTATACTAGACAGGACTGGCTGGGACATCTGGATATGGCTATACTAGACAGGACTGACTAGGACATCTGGATATGGCTATACTAGACAGGACTGACTGGGACATCTGGATATGGCTATACTAGACAGGACTGGCTGGGACATCTGGATATGGCTATACTAGACAGGACTGACTGGGACATCTGGATATGGCTGTACTAGACAGGACTGGGACATCTGGATATGGCTGTACTAGACAGGACTGACTGGGACATCTGGATATGGCTATACTAGACAGGACTGACTGGGACATCTGGATATGGCTATACTAGACAGGACTGACTGGGACATCTGGATATGGCTATACTAGACAGGACTGACTGGGACATCTGGATATGGCTATACTAGACAGGACTGACTGGGACATCTGGATATGGCTGTACTAGACAGGACTGGCTGGGACATCTGGATATGGCTATACTAGACAGGACTGGCTGGGACATCTGGATATGGCTGTACTAGACAGGACTGGCTGGGACATCTGGATATGGTTATACTAGACAGGACTGACTGGGACATCTGGATATGGCTATACTAGACAGGACTGACTGGGACATCTGGATATGGCTATACTAGACAGGACTGACTGGGACATCTGGATATGGCTATACTAGACAGGACTGACTGGGACATCTGGATATGGCTATACTAGACAGGACTGGGACATCTGGATATGGCTGTACTAGACAGGACTGGGACATCTGGATATGGCTATACTAGACAGGACTGACTGGGACATCTGGATATGGCTATACTAGACAGGACTGACTGGGACATCTGGATATGGCTATACTAGACAGGACTGACTGGGACATCTGGATATGGCTGTACTAGACAGGACTGACTGGGTCATCTGGATATGGCTGTACTAGACAGGACTGGGACATCTGGATATGGCTATACTAGACAGGACTGGCTGGGACATCTGGATATGGCTATACTAGACAGGACTGACTGGGACATCTGGATATGGCTATACTAGACAGGACTGACTGGGACATCTGGATATGGCTATACTAGACAGGACTGACTGGGACATCTGGATATGGCTATACTAGACAGGACTGGGACATCTGGATATGGCTGTACTAGACAGGACTGGGACATCTGGATATGGCTATACTAGACAGGACTGACTGGGACATCTGGATATGGCTATACTAGACAGGACTGACTGGGACATCTGGATATGGCTATACTAGACAGGACTGACTGGGACATCTGGATATGGCTATACTAGACAGGACTGACTGGGACATCTGGATATGGCTATACTAGACAGGACTGACTGGGACATCTGGATATGGCTATACTAGACAGGACTGACTGGGACATCTGGATATGGCTGTACTAGACAGGACTGGCTGGGACATCTGGATATGGCTATACTAGACAGGACTGACTGGGACATCTGGATATGGCTGGACTAGACAGGACTGACTGGGACATCTGGATATGGCTATTCCTAAATAAATGCATTGTTGGTTAAAGGCTGTCAGTAAGCATTTCACTGTAAGGTCTACACCTGTTGTATTCGGCGCATGTGGCCAATAAAATTTGATTTGATTTTAAGGAGTAAAGGGTTAAAGGTAAGTTCAGTTAAAGTAAAGGGTTATAAAGGATTAGTGTCAGTATAAAGATACTACAGTATTACTCCTTAAAGGTGTC
>NW_028162595.1:65000-66658 GCF_964263955.1 Coregonus lavaretus
TGTAGAGAGACAGTTATTATACACACACTGCTCCACTCTACTGTAGAGAGACAGTTATTATACACACACTGCTCCACTCTACTGTAGAGAGACAGTTATTATACACACACTGCTCCACTCTACTGTAGAGACAGTTATTATACACACACTGCTCCACTCTACTGTAGAGAGACAGTTATTATACACACACTGCTCCAATCGACTGTAGAGACAGTTATTATACACACACTGCTCCAATCTACTGTAGAGACAGTTATTATACACACACTGCTCCACTCTACTGTAGAGAGACAGTTATTATACACACACTGCTCCACTCTACTGTAGAGAGACAGTTATTATACACACACTGCTCCACTCTACTGTAGAGAGACAGTTATTATACACACACTGCTCCACTCTACTGTAGAGACAGTTATTATACACACACTGCTCCACTCTACTGTAGAGACAGTTATTATACACACACTGCTCCAATCTACTGTAGAGACAGTTATTATACACACACTGCTCCAATCTACTGTAGAGACAGTTATTATACACACACTGCTCCACTCTACTGTAGAGAGACAGTTATTATACACACACTGCTCCACTCTACTGTAGAGACAGTTATTATACACACACTGCTCCACTCTACTGTAGAGAGACAGTTATTATACACACACTGCTCCACTCTACTGTAGAGACAGTTATTATACACACACTGCTCCACTCTACTGTAGAGACAGTTATTATACACACACTGCTCCACTCTACTGTAGAGAGACAGTTATTATACACACACTGCTCCACTCTACTGTAGAGAGACAGTTATTATACACACACTGCTCCACTCTACTGTAGAGACAGTTATTATACACACACTGCTCCACTCTACTTTAGAGAGACAGTTATTATACACACACTGCTCCACTCTACTGTAGAGAGACAGTTATTATACACACACTGCTCCACTCTACTGTAGAGACAGTTATTATACACACACTGCTCCACTCTACTGTAGAGACAGTTATTATACACACACTGCTCCACTCTACTGTAGAGAGACAGTTATTATACACACACTGCTCCACTCTACTGTAGAGACAGTAATTATACACACACTGCTCCACTCTACTGTAGAGAGACAGTTATTATACACACACTGCTCCACTCTACTGTAGAGAGACAGTTATTATACACACACTGCTCCACTTTACTGTAGAGACAGTTATTATACACACACTGCTCCACTCTACTTTAGAGAGACAGTTATTATACACACACTGCTCCACTCTACTGTAGAGAGACAGTTATTATACACACACTGCTCCACTCTACTGTAGAGACAGTTATTATACACACACTGCTCCACTCTACTGTAGAGACAGTTATTATACACACACTGCTCCACTCTACTGTAGAGAGACAGTTATTATACACACACTGCTCCACTATACTGTAGAGAGACAGTTATTATACACACACTGCTCCACTCTACTGTAAAGAGACACAGTTATTATACACACACTGCTCCACTCTACTGTAGAGACAGTTATTATACACACACTGCTCCACTCTACTGTAGAGACAGTTATTATACACACACTGCTCCACTCTACTGTAGAGAGACAGTTATTATACACACACTGCTCCACTCTACTGTAGAGACAGTT
>NW_028162594.1:5000-22313 GCF_964263955.1 Coregonus lavaretus
TGTCAGAATAATAGTAGAGAGAATTATTTATTTCAGCTTTTATTTATTTCATCACATTCCCAGTGGGTCAGAAGTTTACATACACTCAATTAGTATTTGGTAGCATTGCCTTTAAATTGTTTAATTTGGGTCAAATGTTTCGGGTAGCCTTCCACAAGCTTCCCACAATAAGTTGGGTGAATTTTGGCCCATTCCTCCTGACAGAGCTGGGCCTCCTTGCTCGCACACGCTTTTTCAGTTCTGCCCACAAATGTTCTATAGGATTGAGGTCAGGGCTTTGTGATGGCCACTCCAATACCTTGACTTTGTTGTCCTTAAGCCATTTTGCCACAACTTTGGAAGTATGCTTGGGGTCATTGTCCATTTGGAAGACCCATTTGCGATCAACCTTTAACTTCCTGATTGATGTCTTGAAATGTTGCTTCAATATGTCCACATAATTTTCCTTCCTCATGATGCCATCTATTTTGTGAAGTGCACCAGTCCCTCCTGCTGCAAAGCACCCCCACAGCATGATGCTGCCACCCCCTTGCTTCACGGTTGGGATGGTGTTCTTCGACTTGCAAGCCCCCCCTTTTTCCTTCAAACATAACGATGGTCATTATGGCCAAACAGTTCTATTTTTGTTTCATCAGACCAGAGGACATTTCTCCAAAATGTACAATCTTTGTCCCCATGTGCAGTTGCAAACCGTAGTCCTGCTTTTTTATGGAGGTTTTGGAGCAGTGGCTTCTTCCTTGCTGAGGTTTTGTCGATATAGGACTCATTTTACTGTGGATATAGATAATTTTGTACCTGTTTCCTCCAGCATCTTCACAAGGTCCTTTGCTGTTGTTCTGGGATTGATTTGCACTTTTCGCACCAAAGTACGTTCATCTCTAGGAGACAGAACGTGTCTCCTTCCTGAGCGGTATGATGGCTGTGTGGTCCCATGGTGTTTATACTTGCGTACTATTGTTTGTACAGATTAAAAGTGGTATCTTCAAGCGTTTGGAAATTGCTCCCAAGGATGAACCAGACTTGTGGATGTCTACAAATTTTTTTCTGAGGTCTTGGCTGATTTATTTTGATTTTCCCATGATGTCAAGCAAAGAGGCACTGATATTGATGGTAGGCCTTGAAACACATCCACAGGTACACCTCCAATTGACTCAAATTATGTCAATTAGCCTATCAGAAGCTTCTAAAGCCATGACATAATTTTCTAGAATTTTCCAAGCTGTTTAAAGGCACAGTCAACTTAGTGTATGTAAACTTCTGACCCACTGGAATTGTGATACAGTGAATTATAAGTGAAATAATCTGTCTGTAAACAATTGTTGGAAGAATTACTTGTGTCATGCACAAAGCATGTCCTAACCGACTTGCCAAAACTATAGTTTGTTAACAAGAAATGTGTGGAGTGGTTGAAAAACGAATTTTAATGACTCCAACCTAAGTGTATGTAAACTTCCGACTTCAACTGTAGCTAGCTACACATCCATAGGCATACAGGTATTTTTATCCTCCACTGCACAATAAGCAAGAAAATAGTTAGCTAGCTGCAAATTTCAGCATGGCAAGCTTACAAAACTGTACATTCAATTTGCAGTAAATGCATTAGCTAGCTAGATTCTTTACGTCCACTGTTTCACAAGATGACAGCCTGGTTTGCTGGTTTTCTCAGGAGTCCCTAAAACTTTAAACAACACGAATTACAACTTCATACTCATGTCAAACATGTCAAAATCCCCATAAAGCTAACTAGCTAGCTGGCTAATGTTAGCTAGTCAGCTAGCTTAATAAATAACAATTTTCGTAAATTAACGTTATGACAAAAGAATATACATAATTGTTTGTCTCCACATTAACAACATATTCCTGTACATTTTTTGAATTATTTGTTGATTAAGTGATAATGCCCGAGAAGCCAGTGTTTGGAGGATGTATTGGCACGGGTGTTGTTAGGCCCAAGATGAAGTCGAGGGCCGGTAAACCGTGCCAATATATCCTCCAAACAACGGCTTCGAGGGCATTATCACTTTTATACAACGGGTTACCAACATATTCAAATAATGGTTGGCATATTTTAATTAAAAATAGAATTTTGGTGAATTTAGTCGTACTATTTCATCCTTCCACAAGATAAAGTCCCGACCCAAATCTAAGGTTGCTACCCAAGTCGGCTGGTCTTTTTGTTCTGTATCTATGGACGCGACCCAGTCGTTCAGTCTTTTTGTTCTGTATCTATGGACGCGACCCAGTCGTTCAGTCTTTTTGTTCTGTATCTATGGACGTTCGTTCTAAATGTTCCATTGCCATACTGGCTGGCAACATTCTTATCACTTGCTTGCTAGCTAGCCAACTACGGCTAATTTACAGTCACGTCAAACAGTGCAGCACAGAATAACAACAAACTAGCTGAACTTCGTTTCGTTTGACCTGTTTTCTATTGATAGTTCTTTGTATATATCCATGCTGATTCATGATTTTAACTGGCTGAGAAACACTGCCTGCCTGTCTGTCTCATCCCGACTCCCGACACGTTCATTACTATGCGACAGCTGGAGATCGAATTTGAATATCGAAACAATGTTGCAAATGTCGGAGAAACAGACAGCAAGGTTTATACAAATCTCCGCTGTTGAAAACTAAATGTTAGTCTAAAAGAAATGTGAGATAATGTCTAGATGCTTTTTATAGTGGAGATCAAGTTTATAAATTGCCTGGCTGGGCTGATGAGACAGTGGATTGCGCAGTCAGATGGAACAGAGTAAATAGGCATTTTAACATCATAGATTTAGCCGGTGGTAACTTGTGGAATAGACACCGGCTGGAATGCGGTTTTAACCAATCAGCATTCAGGACTAGACCCACCCCTTGTATAAGACCTTATAATTACTTACATTTGCTTCCATCCTAGTATTTTTGTCAGCCATCTTTGCTGAAGAAAGTCTCCAGCGTTGGCGTCGCATAGCATCAAATTTGTCATGGGAACCACTTGATATGATTGGTCATCGCCCAGCGGTCGCCGCGGGTGATTTGCAAAAAAGTTAGGAAATGGTTCACTTTTTCACGGCCTCCCACACCACATTCACCGCCCAACGGTCCCCCTCCCACTCTGCTTCTCATCGCTTTCTTTCCATTGAAAATGAATGGGAAGCAGTGTTTCACCGTGCAGCACAACCTGTAGTGTACACAGGCCGAGAGCGCGGCGCGGTCGAATTAGTTCATGGTGGGGTATGAAATCTTGCGGGAGCAGGCTGGCACAGTACCAAAAAATCAGTCCCGGCAGATCTCTAACCTGGACCACTGTGTAAATGACACCATATTCCCTGACATGTAAATGATAACCTATTCCCTGACATGTAAATGACAACCTTTTCACTAACATGTAAATGACAACCTATTCCCTGACATGTAAATGACAACCTATTCCCTAACATGTAAATGGAAACCTGTTCCCTAAATGACAACCTATTCCCTAACATGTAAATGGAAACCTGTTCCCTGGCATGTAAATGACAACCTATTCCCTAACATGTAAATGACAACCTATTCCCTAACATGTAAATGACACCATATTCCCTAACATGTAAATGACAACCTATTCCCTAACATGTAAATGGAAACCTATTCTCTGACATGTAAATGACAACCTTTTCCCTAACATGTAAATGACAACCTATTCCCTGACATGTAAATGACAACCTATTCCCTAACATGTAAATGGAAACCTGTTCCCTGGCATGTAAATGACAACCTATTCCCTAACATGTAAATGGAAACCTGTTCCCTGGCATGTAAATGACAACCTATTCCCTAACATGTAAATGACAACCTATTCCCTAACATGTAAATGACAACCTATTCCCTAACATGTAAATGACACCAAATTCCCTGGCATGTAAATGACAACCTTTTCCCTAACATGTAAATGACAACCTATTCCCTAACATGTAAATGACAACCTATTCCCTAACATGTAAATGACAACCTTTTCCCTAACATGTAAATGACAACCTATTCCCTAACATGTAAATGGAAACCTATTCCCTGACATGTAAATGACAACCTTTTCCCTAACATGTAAATGACAACCTATTCCCTGACATTTAAATGACACCATATTCCCTAACATGTAAATGACAACCTATTCCCTAACATGTAAATGACAACCTATTCCCTAACATGTAAATGGAAACCTGTTCGCTGGCATGTAAATGACAACCTATTCCCTAACATGTAAATGACAACCTATTCCCTAACATGTAAATGACACCATATTCCCTGGCATGTAAATGACAACCTTTTCCCTAACATGTAAATGACACCATATTCCCTGGCATGTAAATTACAACCTATTCCCTAACATGTAAATGACACCATATTCCCTGGCATGTAAATGACAACCTATTCCCTAACATGTAAATGACAACCTATTTCCTAACATGTAAATGACACCATATTCCCTGGCATGTAAATGACAACCTATTCCCTAACATGTAAATGACACCATATTCCCTGGCATGTAAATGACAACCTATTCCCTGACATGTAAATGACAACCTATTCCCTAACATGTAAATGACAACCTATTCCCTAACATGTAAATGACAACCTATTCCCTGGCATGTAAATGACAACCTATTCCCTGACATGTAAATTACAACCTATTCCCTAACATGTAAATGACAACCTATTCCCTAACATGTAAATGACAACCTATTCCCTAACATGTAAATGACAACCTATTCCCTAACATGTAAATGACAACCTATTCCCTAACATGTAAATGACAACCTATTCCCTAACATGTAAATGACAACCTATTCCCTGGCATGTAAATGACAACCTATTCCCTAACATGTAAATGACAACCTATTCCCTGGCATGTAAATGACAACCTATCTCCTTAATGCACCCCCATATTATGCACTAGAAATGTGTGTTCTTTGGGATCCGTTTTTACTGTAATTAAGCTTCAAACACAAAGACAATACAATCCCAATAGTCTTCCATCCACTCACTATCATTTATCATCCCTCTTTCACACTATAGAATAAACCAACCGCATGAGTATCTGGTTTTACTGACTGTGGACATGGTTGGGTAGAGGGCTGGAGAGAGCTGATGGATAGGGTTTTACTGACTGTGAACATGGTTGGCTAGAGGGCTGGAGAGAGCTGATGGATAGGGTTTTACTGACTGTGAACATGGTTGGCTAGAGGGCTGGAAAGAGCTGATGGATAGGGTTTTACTGACTGTGAACATGGTTGGCTAGAGGGCTGGAGAGAGCTGATGGATAGGGTTTTACTGACTGTGAACATGGTTGGCTAGAGGGCTGGAGAGAGCTGATGGATAGGGTTTTACTGACTGTGAACATGGTTGGCTAGAGGGCTGGAGAGAGCTGATGGATAGGGTTTTACTGACTGTGAACATGGTTGGCTAGAGGGCTGGAGAGAGCTTATGGATAGGGTTTTACTGACTGTGAACATGGTTGGCTAGAGGGCTGGAGAGAGCTAATGGATAGGGTTTTAATGACTGTGAACATGGTTGGCTAGAGGGCTGGAGAGAGCTGATGGATAGGGTTTTACTGACTGTGAACATGGTTGGCAAGAGGGCTGGAGAGAGCTGATGGATAGGGTTTTACTGACTGTGGACATGGTTGGCTAGAGGGCTGGAGAGAGCTGATGGATAGGGTTTTACTGACTGTGAACATGGTTGGCTAGAGGGCTGGAGAGAGCTGATGGATAGGGTTTTACTGACTGTGAACATGGTTGGCTAGAGGGATGGAGAGAGCTGATGGATATGGGTTTTACTGACTGTGAACATGGTTGGCTAGAGGGCTGGAGAGAGCTGATGGATAGGGTTTTACTGACTGTGAACATGGTTGGCTAGAGGGCTGGAGAGAGCTGATGGATATGGGTTTTACTGACTGTGAACGTGGTTGGCTAGAGGGCTGGAGAGAGCTGATGGATAGGGTTTTACTGACTGTGAACATGGTTGGCTAGAGGGATGGAGAGAGCTGATGGATATGGGTTTTACTGACTGTGAACATGGTTGGCTAGAGGGCTGGAGAGAGCTGATGGATAGGGTTTTACTGACTGTGAACATGGTTGGCTAGAGGGCTGGAGAGAGCTGATGGATATGGGTTTTACTGACTGTGAACGTGGTTGGCTAGAGGGCTGGAGAGAGCTGATGGATAGGGTTTTACTGACTGTGAACATGGTTGGCTAGAGGGATGGAGAGAGCTGATGGATAGGGTTTTACTGACTGTGAACATGGTTGGCTAGAGGGCTGGAGAGAGCTGATGGACAGGGTTTTACTGACTGTGAACATGGTTGGCTAGAGGGCTGGAGAGAGCTGATGGATAGGGTTTTACTGACTGTGAACATGGTTGGCTAGAGGGCTGGAGAGAGCTGATGGATAGGGTTTTACTGACTGTGGACATGGTTGGCTAGAGGGCTGGAGAGAGCTGATGGATAGGGTTTTACTGACTGTGAACATGGTTGGCTAGAGGGCTGGAGAGAGCTGATGGATAGGGTTTTACTGACTGTGGACATGGTTGGCTAGAGGGCTGGAGAGAGCTGATGGATAGGGTTTTACTGACTGTGAACATGGTTGGCTAGAGGGCTGGAGAGAGCTGACGGATAGGGTTTTACTGACTTTGAACATGGTTGGCTAGAGGGCTGGAGAGAGCTGATGGATAGGGTTTTACTGACTGTGAACATGGTTGGCTAGAGGGCTGGAGAGAGCTGATGGATAGGGTTTTACTGACTGTGAACATGGTTGGCTAGAGGGCTGGAGAGAGCTGATGGATAGGGTTTTACTGACTGTGAACATGGTTGGCTAGAGGGCTGGAGAGAGCTGATGGATAGGGTTTTACTGACTGTGAACATGGTTGGCTAGAGGGCTGGAGAGAGCTGATGTTTTACTGGAGGACAACCAGGGGTAGCAAAGTCCTTTTGATAACAGAGAAAGAGAGAAGGAAAGAGAGAGAGAAAAAAACGGGGAGAGAGAGAAATAGAGAGTGAGAGAGAGGGAGAGTGAGAGAGCGGGAGAGAGAGAAACATGCAGGCTTATGCATGTGAGTGTTTGTGTGTGTGTGCATGCGTGAGTGTCTGCGCGTGCATGTGTGCGTGCGTGTTTGTGTGTGTGTGTGTGTGTGTGTGTGTGTGTGTGTGTGTGTGTGTGTGTGTGTGTGTGTGTGTGTGTGTGTGTGTGTGTGTGTGTGTGTGTGTGTGTGTGTGTGTGTGTGTGTGTGTGTGTGTGTGTGTGTGTGTGCGCGTGTGTGTGTGTGTGTGTGGTAAACAGAGGCCTTTGGTGAATAAAACAGCAACCACAGAGCTTCATCCCAGAGCTACATTACCAAGCCCAGCATGAGTATCCAACCTCTTATGGATCTTATCCGATCGAAAGGCAAAGAGGCCAACAATATGAATGAATTACTATACTGTTTTTTCAAAAGAAAAAGCATTTATACGTTCCGGAAATAAATAAATACACATACTAGTGGTGCGGGTAAGCTGATTGTTCACCCGCCCGCAATTGTTAATAACCCATCCACAACAGCCCAACTATTTGTGATAAAGTGAAAATCTGAGGCCCTCACCTGACCCTAAACTGGTAATATAGAAAATGCACTGTAGACTACAGTCAGAGACAGTGGAATTACTTTTTGACAGGAGGTCATTTAGATATGTTTCTGCTTGTAATTTACGACTATTTGTAGGCTGTTTGTTAGTCAACTTGTCTCTAATTAGATACATGCAGCTTCTCTTCTGTCATTATATGTTGCCCCAGAAGACTAAATAAACTCTTGCTCAACAGAATAACGTCTTAAATCATTAGAATGAATGCTTCAATCTAGTTGACATCTGTAAAGTTCTCTGTCATCTGCTTATTTTGCGGAGCAAAGAAGTTTAGGGACCGGGGAGAAAAATGCAATAACACCCCCCCCCCCCCCCCCCCAAAAAAAAGAAAGATTTTCTGTGATGAATTTCCAAATGACATCAGTGTGACCTGTTGTAAGGAAATAGAAAGCTGTGAAAACGACCCAACATGTTTCTGATAAGATTTCAGTTCGGCTTGGATGCATATTTTATGTTGTTGAAATACTATCAGCTTTTATGATGCTGATAAAGATAACGCCTCTGCAGATGGTATCTAACTGCGCATTAGCATTCTCTCAAGATGCTGAAAGAAAGAAATCATATTTCTCCACTCTTGTTCCCAAGTCAAAATGTTGCATACATTTGGTGTATCATTTTACTGCAAAGAAATATCTTCATTCTGCAGGAGTTAATTTTACGGCTATATGAGAGGTTATAGACCTACAGTCACTGTCCCAACCTGGTCTCAGAGCATTTCGTATTATTCTGTATGTAAATTTGAGACACTCCATTTAGTATGATATGCTACGTTTCGTATGGGACGTATTAATTTGTGGCTGTCCATCACCCATTTCGTGTAATATGCTACGAAATACAATTAGTGTTTTATGTTACGAATTTTCAAATGTACAATATCTAAACGAATTTGCAAAATGTATGATACAGTATGTTATTAATTCTAGCTAGGTGGCTAGGTGGCTAACTTTAGCTAACTGGCTAACGTTAGCTAGGCTAGGGGTTAGGGTTAAGTTTAGGGTTACGTTTTGGAGTTAGGTTAAAGGGTTAAGGTTAGGGTTAGAGGAAGGGTCAGCTAAAAGGGTTAAGGTTAGGTTTAGGGTTAGGGTTAGCTAACATGCTAAGTAGCTAAAAAAGTGTAAGTAGTTGAAAAGTTGCTAATTAGCTAAAAGGCTCAAGTTGTCTGTGATGAGATTCAAACTCGCAAACTTTGGGTTGCTAGATGTTTTTGTTATATGCCTACCCATCCACCCCGACCAACCATTCTACTTTAGTTTTTGCCTTAAGTAACCATCTGTCTTATGTAACCATACCAAACGTAACATATCATACTAATTTGAGTGTCCCGGATGTATGTATATGAGACCAGGCTGAGTGTCCAGATTTCAGTTTCCATTTAACCCATCTGAACAGTAGGCTACAGTTCCCTTCACGTGCTTTAGGCCTACCATAAAACTTCAATTAATAGCCCGGTCATTTATTTGCTTAAATCATCGAAGACATTATCAGAGACAGGCCTCTATTTTTCTGTTTGTGATGTTTTATATGTGCTTCCCATGACTGTGTTTTTGTATTTTAATATACACTACCAGTCAAACCTACTCATTGAAGGGTTTTTCTTTATTTTTACTATTTTCTACATTGTAGAATCATAGCCTGCGGCTATGGAACCCTGACCTGTTCACCAGACGTGCTGCCTTGTCCCAGACCTGCTGTTGTTTTATGGAAGCCTGACCTGTTCACCGGACGTGCTGCCTTGTCCCAGACCTGCTGTTGTTTTATGGAACCCTGACCTGTTCACCGGACGTGCTGCCTTGTCCCAGACCTGCTGTTGTTTTGTGGAACCCTGACCTGTTCACCGGACGTGCTGCCTTGTCCCAGACCTGCTGTTGTTTTATGGAACCCTGACCTGTTCACCGGACGTGCTGCCTTGTCCTAGACCTGCTGTTGTTTTATGGAACCCTGACCTGTTCACCGGACGTGCTGCCTTGTCCCAGATCTGCTGTTGTTTTATGGAACCCTGACCTGTTCACCGGACGTGCTGCCTTGTCCCAGACCTGCTGTTGTTTTATGGAACCCTGACCTGTTCACCGGACGTCCTGCCTTGTCCCAGACCTGCTGTTGTTTTATGGAACCCTGACCTGTTCACCGGAGGTGCCGCCTTGTCCCAGACCTGCTGTTGTTTTATGGAACCCTGACCTGTTCACCGGAAGTGCTGCCTTGTCCCAGACCTGCTGTTGTTTTATGGAACCCTGACCTGTTCACCGGACGTGCTGCCTTGTCCCAGACCTGCTGTTGTTTTATGGAACCCTGACCTGTTCACCGGACGTGCTGCCTTGTCCCAGACCAGCTGTTGTTTTGTGGAACCCTGACATGTTCACCGGACGTGCTGCCTTGTCCCAGACCTGCTGTTGTTTAATGGAACCCTGACCTGTTCACTGGACGTGCTGCCTTGTCCCAGACCTGCTGTTGTTTTATGGAACCCTGACCTGTTCACCGGACGTGCTGCCTTGTCCCAGACCTGCTGTTGTTTTATGGAACCCTGACCTGTTCACCGGACGTGCTGCCTTGTCCCTGACCTGCTGTTGTTTTATGGAACCCTGACCTGTTCACCGGACGTGCTGCCTTGTCCCAGACCTGCTGTTGTTTTATGGAACCCTGACCTGTTCACCGGACTTGCTGCCTTGTCCCAGACCTGCTGTTGTTTTATGGATCCCTGACCTGTTCACCGGACGTGCTGCCTTGTCCCAGACCTGCTGTTGTTTTATGGAACCCTGACCTGTTCACCGGACGTGCTGCCTTGTCCCAGACCTGCTGTTGTTTTATGGAACCCTGACCTGTTCACCGGACGTGCTGCCTTGTCCCAGACCTGCTGTTGTTTTATGGAACCCTGACCTGTTCACCAGACGTGCTGCCTTGTCCCAGACCTGCTGTTGTTTTATGGAACCCTGACCTGTTCACCAGACGTGCTGCCTTGTCCCAGACCTGCTGTTGTTTTCAACTCCCTCTCTCTACCGCACCTGCTATTTCAACCTCTAAATGCACGGCTATGAACAGCCAAGTGACATTTACTCCTGATGTACTGACCTGTTGCAACCTCAACAACCACTGTGATTATTATTTGACCCTGCTGGTCATCTATGAACGTTTGAACATCTTGGAGAAAAATCTGGCCTTAATGGCCATGTACTGTTATAATCTCCACCCGGCACAGCCAGAAGGGGACTGGCCACCCCTCAGAGCCTGGTTCCTCTCTAGGTTTCTTCCCAGGTTTCTGCCTTTCTAGGGAGTTTTTCCTAGCTACCGTCCTTCTACATCTGCATCGCTTGCTGTTTGGGGTTTTAGGCTGGGTTTCTGTATAGCACTTTGTGACATCTGCTGATGTAAAAAAGGCTTTATAAATACATTTGATTGATTGATTGATAGTAACCAAAAAAGTGTTAAACAAATTAAAATATATTCATATTTTTGATTCTTCAAAGTAGCCACCCTTTGCCGCCTTGATGACAGCTTTGCAAACTCTTGGCATTCTCTCAAATATTCTATTTTTAAATCAGCATTAGGAAGGAATAGGAGCAACTAAATCAGCATAAAATATCAGTCAATTTGATGCGAAAGTAACCTGAAGCATTTATTCATGATTTATTCCAATGATTACAGAGTTGACATCCTGATAATGGACCGGTAGAATTGGAAAAGACTAGCCTGGGTACCCGTCTGTATGTGCTACCATTCCACTCCCAAATGTTTGGCATGACAAGGAGTGGCAATGAGTTGAATGATAACACAGTGATGGGTACAGTCAACTTTGAGTTAGTTTAGTAAGGAACAATCACCCTGGGTAGTCAGTCGGTCACAGGGCCAATAATACAGGAGGATATGGTGTATTATACAACGGCTGGGTCTAATCCTGAATGCTGATTGGTTAAAACCACATTCCAGCCGGTGTCTATTCCACAAGTTACCACCGACTAAATCTATGACGTTAAAATGCCATTTACCCTGTTCCATCTGACTGAGCAATCCACTGTCTCATCAGCCCAGCCAGACAATTTATAAACTTGATCTCCACTATAAAAAGCATCTAGACATTATCTCACATTTCTTTTAGACTAACATTTAGTTTTCAACAGCGGAGATTTGTATAAAACTTGCTGTCTGTCTCTCCGACATTTGCAACATTGTTTCAATATTCAAATTCAAATAGTATGAATAAATTCATCAAAATAATATTTTTTATGAAAATATGTCAATCATTATTTGAATATATTGGTAACCCCATTGTATAAAAGTGATAATGCCCTCGAAGACGGTGTTCGACTTCATCTCGGGTCTATCAACACCCGTGCTAATGTATCCTTCAAACACCGGCTTTTCGGGCACTATCACTTAAACGGAACACTTGTTTATCACATCGACAAGTGGAACATCATGAAATGTAACTGCAACATATTCAAGTGATAATTGCCTGTATGGTTCTGGACACACATTTGGAACAACATGAATATCTTAGAGTTTTCAGTTTACATACAGAACAGAGCTTTTCCATACAGTATGGTTAGACCGTTCAGTTATTCAGTGTTGATGAATCGTACAACTCTGTCACCTTTGTGACAAGAATGACATAACAGATTTTACACCTCACACACACACACATATAACACCCACTCCAGTGCCTTTGGATAGATGGACAACACTGAGCTAACAAGAAACAACAATCATGAGACACCCATAAAACATGAACCTCGATTGCAATTCCACAATCTTTGCTCACACACCTACACACGAACCTATACATCACATCATACTTTGACAGCTGTGGAAAAGCCTTCAGACTACTGGTTAGAATTGAAGTGAAACGGTCACAATAATGTTTATTCCTTTGTTTACAAACTACTGCCTACACACATACTTTATATTCTGAAAAGGTGGAAGCTGCAGTACTAACACTATCAACTATTAAATCACCCCAACTATAGCCTGGGTACCTATAGCCTGGGTACCTATAGCCTGGGTACCTATAGCCTGGGTACCTATAGCCTGGGTACAGTGGCGGCTCCTGAAAAAATTCTCAGGAGGGGCAATTTTTCTGATGATTTAGGTGACCTACACACATTTTAAAAAAGATATGTCCAGCAACAACATGAAGACAGGGGCAGCATATAAGTCAATACCAGAAGCATTTATTGACTGATCTGGGGAGATGGATTCCAGTTTCTGTGACAGATTATAAATAATCTCTGATGCCTTTGTTATATTAGCTTTTGGTTGAATGTACTGTCGTAGTAAATATATAATGTTATAGCTTGGTCTGACTAAAATCTTGTGCATGACCCATTTTGTGTTGGGCGTTTGTTTTCAATCAATGCTGTTCCTATCCTATAACAATGGACAAAAGAGTCCTATCTTGTCAGCCTTGTCAGCAGGTGGCCAAGGACAACACCCACGCCATAGGTCTCTCAGTTCTTCCAACTCACGAGTTCTTGCTCTGAGGACACACACACACACACACACACACACATCATCACTGTTAAACACACACACACACACACACACAAATCCCCTCTCTTTAGGCTGAACATTTGAAGACAGAGAACCCGACTCAGAGCCAATGCAACAGTGGAGGGGACCTCGCCCAACTCATCAGGACCAATCAGAAGATCAGAACTACTAGATTCAACCTACATCATTTATTGTATAAAATGTCTGCACACAATGTTTTCGGGGCTCTCTTCAGATAGCTCCCTAAGAGTTTGACGAACGAGTCCGTGCACGCGATTCCAGATATCTTTACCTCTGAATAAACTGCCTTTATTATACCATATCCACCCTGTCCAAAGTCTCTACTTGGTCTCAGTTCTCCAGTAAACTTGTGATTATCAACAGTACACAACGGTAACAAACAATTGGGGGAACTCACGGGGCAGATAGTAAGGTCGCAGTGACACAGAAAGCAGTTCAATGTCGGGGGTACAGAGTCGCTCTCTTACCAGGATCGATTTTCCCTGTGACTGTCAGATCGCGGTCCGCTCTGACCAGGGTGAAGCCGGCCGGCTCCACTTCTCTGTCCGGGACTCTGTCATCCAGCCAAGTCTCCCAGCTGTATTGGATTCCGCTGCCAGCAGCGTTTTCATTATTTAGTCCGTTCGTAGCGGGTATGTACACGATCAACAAGATCAGTCCAAAACCCACCACTGGAAATCCATGGTTGGCAGAATGTTTGTAAACTAAGTGTACAAATTAAAAACATAAAATAACGCCACTAAGTGTACAAATTAAAAACATAAGATAACGCCACACTGCAGGTCGCAACAGAGACGCTGCTAGCCGCTATTTTCTTAGTTACGTTCATGGTTACGTCACGTATGACGAAAGCGCGTAAGTGCAAGCCCTCAGAAACACATAGAGATTGTATTGAAAGCTTTGAAATTTGAAAAAAATAGATTTTACATCAGAGTCTATGACAGACTTCTGGGCGATTTTCAACTTGACTGAAATCGCCCCAAAAACGGGCGGGGCCATTTGAAGCACGACTTTAGCCTGATTTGACATTTAGTGGCAGTCAGATCAGATTAGAACACTGATAACTACTGTTGCCGTGATATAATTGATTAGAAAAAAAATCCCTTCCTTTTCCCGTTTGGCAGTGCGTCGCCCATATCGCCCTATTGAACACACCGCCCCTGCCTGGGTACCTATAGCCTGGGTACCAGTCTCTCTAGCTAATCCACTCCCTGTACTCCATGTCATGTGCCAAAGAGACTGATCTTGCTGGAGATCCTGATTCGATCACCCTCACAGCTATCCTCCAATCACAATGATTATGCAAATAATTGAACTTTTTTTTTTACTCCACAGAACACGTTGGTATTCGGTTGCTAAGCAACCGTTTTTCGTTTGTCCAGACAAAACCGGTCTGTCAAAAGTTGCTAGCTCACTTCTAAATTCTCAAACTGAATGCATACTGCAATTTCAACTACGAAACATCTTACTTTTTAAAGCCTCAAAATACAACTTGCCTAGCTAACTGCTAAATGTTACAAATTTGTGATAAATTATTATTATATTTTCTAGGCTTTACATGTTGTCATGTAAAGTATTAATATTATTTTCAACAACCAATCAGCAACTGCGCCGTAAATCCAGCACATATTGCATGTTGAGATTGCTGAAAGTCCAGTCTCTTTGGCAATGACAAAGAGTGGCAAGGATTGGAATGTTAGCCAAAGAGACCGGTACTCAGACAAATAATACAAGGCCATCCTGAATCAATCCGTCTTTAATATTATCCTAAAGGGTTTAGCACAATAAAAGCTCGATATCAGAGACGTGAGCCTTTTGACATTCCCATTAAGTTAGATCAATCATCTTAACTGAGGTGATGTGAATATGACAGCTCTCCCATTCATAATGATAACACACACACAGAGAGAGAGAGAGAGAGAGAGAGAGAGAGAGAGAGAGAGAGAGAGAGAGAGAGAGAGAGAGAGAGAGAGAGAGAGAGAGAGAGGGAGAGAGAGAGAGAGAAAGAGAGAGAGAGAGAGCCTGAAATATCATAGAAATACCTACAATTTGTAGTTAGAAATCCACAATCCATCAAATCTGGAATCATGTAGTAACCAAAAAAGTGTTAAACAAATCAAAACAATTTTTTATTTTAGATTCTTCAAAGTAGCCACCCTTTGCCTTGATGACAGCTTTGCACACTCTTGGCATTCTCTCAACCAGCTTCATCAGGAAGTCACCTGGAATGCATTTCAATTAACAGGTGTGCCTTCTTAAAAGTTAATTTGTGGAATTTATTTCCTTCTTAATGTGTTTGAGCCAATCAGTTGTGTTGTGACAAGGTAGGGGGGGTATTAAGAAGATTAAGAAGAAGACCAAGTCCATATAATGGCAAGAACAGCTCAAATAAGCAAAGAGAAAAGACAGTCCATCATTACTTTAAACCATGAAGGTCACTCAATACTGAACATTTCAAGAACTTTTAAAGTTTCTTTAAGTGCAGTCGCAAAAACCATCAAGCGCTATGATGAAACGGGCTCTCATGAGGACCGCCACAGGAATGGAAGACCTGCTACAGAGGATAAGTTCATTAGAGTTACCAGCCTCAGAAATTGCAGCCCAAATAAATGCTTTACAGAGTTCAAGTAACAGACACATCTCAACATCATCTGTTCAGAGGAGACTGTGTGAATCAGGCCATCATGGTCGAATTACTGCAAAGAAACCACTACTAAAGGACACCAATAAGAAGAAGAGACTTGCTTGTACCAAGAAACACGCGCAATGGACATTAGACCGGTGGAAATTTGTCCTTTGGTCTGGAGTCCAAATTGGAGATTTTTGGTTCCAACCGCCGTGTCTTTGTGAGACGTGGTGTGGGTGAACATATGTGTATTTCCCATCGTAAAGCATGGAGGAGGAGGTGTTATGGTGTGGGGGTGCTTTGCTGGTGACACTGTCTGTGATTTATTTAGAATTCAAGGCACACTTAACCAGTATGGCTACCACAGCATTCTGCAGCGATACGCCATCCCATCTGGTTTGGGCTTAGTGGGACTATCATTTTTTTGTCAACAGGACAATGACCCAACACACCTCCAGGCTGTGTAAGGGCTATTTTACCCAGAAGGAGAGTGATGGAGTGCTACATCAGATGACCTGGCCTCCACAATCACCCGACCTCAACCCAATTGAGATGGTATGGGATGAGTTGGACTGCAGAGTGAAGGAAAAGCAGCTAACAAGTGCTCAGCATATGTGGGAACTCCTTCAAGACTGTCGGGAAAAGCATTCCAGGTCAAGCTGGTTGAGAGAATGCCAAGAGTGTGCAAAGCTGTCATCAAAGCAAAGGGTGGCTACTTTGAAGAATCTGAAATCTAAAATATATTTTGATTTGTTTAACACTTTTTTGGTTAGTACATGACTCCATATGTGTTATTTCTTCGTTTTGATGTCTTCACTATAAAAATAAAGAAATATCCTTGGATGAGTAGGTGTTCTAAAACTTTTGACCGGTAGTGTAGATAACAGAGAAAGGCATGGAATTCAAGACATATAATATGATGAATGGCATTATATAACGTGTCAATTAATCTGAACATTCTAAATGGTACACCCAATATGGCAGCCATTGAACCCACCACAGAACGTTGCTTTGAACCGGAATACCCATTCTAATTGATTGTAATTCTATGTGCAGTCCCCTCCCCTCTCCTAGCTGTCTCTGCATGTGGAAAGGTTAAACATACCTTAGCTGAACCTATGGGACTGATGACAGAGCAGTTAGTAATGTTAACGGTACCCGTAGGGCTCAGACGCAGGAGCAGCACAGTGTAGTATTGTGCTGGAGAGTTAAGGGATGTTGATGGCGTAGTGGCTCTATCTGTGACCACACAGAGTACTGCTGCTGGCACACAGCCCAATCCAGCTCTCTCTCTCTCTCTCTCTCTCTCTCTCTTTCTTTCTTTCTTTCTTTCTTTCTTTCTTTCTTTCTTTCTTTCTTTCTTTCTTTCTTTCTTTCTTTCTTTCTTTCTTTTCCATCTCTCTCTCTCTCTCTCTCTCTCTCGCTCTCTTTCTTTCTTTCTTTCTTTCTTTCTCTCTCTCCGTCTTTCTTGCTTTCTCTGTCTGTCTCAGAAAGAAAAATTAATTACACATTACACTATCTCTCTCACTTTCTCACTTCTCTCTCTCTCTCTCT
>NW_028162593.1:0-152730 GCF_964263955.1 Coregonus lavaretus
TGTTGTGTGCAACAGGGAGTGGCAATTGAATGCAAGCTTCACAAATTATTTGTATTGTTAAAACATCTATAGCCTGTCTATCTATGGGTAACATTTGGCGTTATGTTTGACCTGCTCAATTTTCCACCACAAAAGACCAGAAAATAGCCAAAAAGAGTAGAACCCGCTCACCTGCTTTTACTCTATGGTTTGACTATTAGATGTTCTATGTTTCTTTTGAATAAAATAAATAAATAATAAGAATAGTTTCACCATATTAAAACAAGAGTTCAGTTCACGTAACAGGGTTGACCTTAAAATGAGGGACAGACGTAAATGAATCACTAATCATATGAAATAAGTAATAATCTTCAGAAATTACTTTGTCAAAGCAACAAAATAACTAGGGCTTTACAATGATGGTGAAACTTTGAGAAATGTTGGGAATAACTGACACAGGGTTGCTGAATGCTGAATTTTGAAAATGCTGAATTTTGTCACTTTAGCAAGGCGTTATTTATATAAACATTTTGATTTATTGAATTCTCCATTTAGTCTATATTAAAGGGCACTTTATTTAATATAACAGGCTTTTAAAATGAAATATTGGTACACAATTTCTACTTAAAATATCAAAAGGCACTTTTTTTGTGAAATGACCCAGTAACTAGCTGACCTCTGGCACTGAGCAGTTCCCGGTAGTAGCTTAGCCAACTGCCCTTCCCTGATGTGGTACAAAATGCATCATTGATATTTTGCATTAATGTTTTGACATTGGTTTTATTAAAGGACATTTAAACTGGGTCCAGCAATTCGTAAACACCAGTTGGAAGCATTCACGTGCTTTGAACTCGTTGATTGGCAAATGGCCAACAAGCTGCGTCAACCATAAACTAAAGGTACAGCTATCGTGCTGTATAAGAAATGTATAATTCAATATGATCTTTACCCTTCCTTGTCCCCCAACATATACAACCAATTATAGTGTTCAAAAATCATATTAATAGACTGCTTATTATAGTTGTTTTTTTATTGTTGTTGCATTTAACTGCCGAAAATGCTGTTATCAAGGTAATTTCCTTAGTAGGTGACGTCAGAGGTCAGCATGTGGGAGAAGTCGGAGCTCAGGGATGATAGACGAGTTTCCCACTAGTAATTACCAGTAGGAGGGGCGTTCAATTAGATTTTTCCCAGTCGAATGGGTAAATACCACCTTCCCACTTGGTTATGAATGCAGCATTAGAGGGGCAGTAAGTAACTGGATAACTCACTATAATTGACAGACTGGATAGAGACAGATTTCCACTAAGAAGCATTAATCAATCTAAATACATTTAATCAAAATGTAATACATAAACAAAGATAACAGGCATTTAAAAGGGGGAGCAGTAGGTAACATACATGATGAAAGGATCAGGTCCCCTCAGAGTTTGAATGCTAATCTAGGATCAGGTCTCCCTGTCACACCCTGGCTCTGGGTGTTAGGCCTACTGCTGCTAGGTAGCTCTCTCTCTGCTCTCTCCCTCCCCTCTGTCTGTCCTTGATTGCAGGAGTGAAGTCTGGTGTGCGGGAGTCAGGGTTCCAGCTGCAGCTCATTCACCATAATCACCTCAGCCTTTAAGACCCGGTCAAACTTACCACTCATCGTCAGATCATAGTCAAGACAACCATGTTAGTCTCGCTGCCGACTCAACCTGTCTGTTTTCGCTCTTGTGTTTTTTGGCCTGTCTATTTACTTTTTTCTCCTGTGCCACAGATATTTGGAACCTGACTCCTGCCTCCGCTTCACTCCTGCCACCACCATCCTGTTCTCCACTATCGGACCTCTCCTTTGGACTCACCACGGACACTAGGACATTATGGTACCACACCTGCCCTGACCTGGATCTGTTACCCTCCCTGTAACCTGGACTTGCTCTTCATTATTTATTGGAAACCTGGACTATTGAACATTATAATAAACCTGTTAAAACTTCTCTGGCTTGGTGTACTTGTCTGCATTTGGGTTCTATCCAGTTAAATCATAACAGTATGATCTGACCAACATGAACCCAGCAGACAGTAGCTCGGATACCACCCCAGAGTGCACTCAAATTTGGACTGCCATAGCCAATCAGGGCATTTTACTTGGCCAACATGATACCCTGTTTAAGACGATTGCTGAGGACAGTCAGGTGCTGCTTAATCAGGTTCAATTACTCTCCAATCAAGTGTCTGCCCTTACTACCCCTTCAGCCCAGATCAGAGAGCCTTTTGTTCCTGCTCCAGAGCGCTATGACGGGAACATGGGAACCTGTGGTGAATTTTTGACTCAATGCTCGCTAGTGTTTGAACAACAGCCCCTCACCTACGCCTCAGAAAGAGCCCGTATTGCCTACCTTATCAACTCTACTAGCGGTTCCGCTCGTGCCTGGGGATCCGCGGTATGGGAGAGTCAGTCGGACATTTGCAACGCTTACGTTGCCTTCACCACGGAGATGAGGAAGGTTTTTGACCACCCAGTACGAGGCAAGGAGGCTGCGAAACGGTTGTTTTCTCTTCGGCAGGGGGCTCGTAGTGTGGCGGAGATGGCAGTGGAGTTTCGGACTTTAGCAGCAGTGAGTGGTTGGAATGACGAGGCATTACAAGGAGTGTTCATCAATGCTTTGTCTGAGACTTTAAAAGATGAATTGGTGTCATATGATGAATCGCCTACGCTGGATAATCTTATTTCACTCACTATCAGGTTGGATAATCGGATTCGGGAGCGCCGCCGGGAGAGGAGTGTTAGTTCCAAGCAACCTGTCTGTCATCAACAAACTCCTCCCTGCATCGTCCCTACGGAGAAAGCCGTGTCTTCCCGAGTCGATACGAGGAGCACTGAACCCGAAGCCATGGAGGTGGGTCGTGCACGGTTGTCCTCAGAGGAGCGTGCACGTCGTATTCAGGCTCGGGTCTGCCTGTATTGTGGAGAAGCTGGTCATTTCGTTCCTTCCTGCCCAGTTCGTCCGGGAAAAGGGCCGGCTCATCATTAATGGGAGAAGTTTTGGTGAGCCGAGCAGCGGATTCTTCCTCTTCTCCCCGCATTCTGCTCCAGGCATCCCTCCAGTGGCAGTCCCAGAATTTCTCTGTTAGTGCGCTGATTGACTCTGGTGCCGACGAAAGCTTTTTGGATAGAGAGTGGGCTCAACAAATGGATTTGGAGACTGTTCCTATGGACTGTCCGCTGCAGGCTAAGGGTCTAAATGGACAATTGTTGACCCGTATTACCCATCAGACTGTTCCTGTTTGTCTTAGAGTGTCGGGAAATCATCAGGAGAACATTCAATTCCATATTATCGACTGCCCACAGACTCCCCTGGTCCTTGGTATCCCCTGGCTCATAAGACACAATCCACACATTGATTGGGTGACAGGTAGCATTGTTTCATGGGGCACATTTTGTCATGTGAATTGTTTGTGTTCTGCTCAGACTCCTGCCAGTACTGTGCCTCAACCTCCACTGGAGTCCATGGATCTTTCTGCTGTTCCTGACGTGTATCATGACCTGGCATCCGTTTTCTGCAAACACAGAGCTACTTCTCTTCCTCCTCACCGGCCTTACGACTGCGCCATTGACCTCCAGCCAGGAGCCCCGCTCCCCAGCAGTCGCCTGTACAATCTCTCCCGCCCGGAGACGGAGGCTATGGAGAACTACATTCGGGACTCCTTGGGGGCAGGTATTATTCGTCCTTCCTCGTCACCTGTAGGAGCGGGATTCTTTTTTGTTGCTAAAAAGGATAAGACCCTCAGACCCTGTATTGATTACCGTGGACTTAACAACATCACCATTAAGAACAAGTATTCTCTGCCTTTGATTAATTCTGCTTTTCCCCTCCTTCATGGTGCTACCATTTTTACGAAACTGGATTTACGAAATGCGTATCACCTGGTGCGCATTCGTAAAGGGGATGAATGGAAGACTGCCTTCAACACACCCTTGGGACATTTTGAGTATCTGGTTATGCCTTTTGGGTTGTCCAATGCCCCTGCTGTTTTTCAGGCACTAGTCAATGATGTCCTTCGGGACATGTTGAATCGGTTTGTTTTTGTCTATCTGGATGATATCTTAATTTTCTCAGAGTCCTCCCAGGAACATGAACTGCATGTGCGCCAGGTGTTGCAAAGGTTGTTGGAGAACAAACTGTTTGTGAAGATGGAGAAATGTGAATTTCATGTGTCTGAGACCTCTTTTTTGGGTTACATCATAGCTCAGGGGGAGTTGCGGATGGACCCAGCTAAGATCTCTGCTGTCACGGACTGGCCAGCCCCCTCCACCCGCAAACAACTTCAACGATTCCTGGGGTTTGCGAACTTCTATAGGAGGTTCATCAAGGACTACAGCCGCATTGCGGCGCCACTCACCGCTCTCACCTCCATCTCACGACCGTTCGCTTGGAATGAAGGGGCCGAATCAGCGTTCGAAGAACTGAAACATCGCTTCGCCTCGGCTCCCATTCTGATGCAGCCGGACCCCGACCGCCAGTTTGTCGTGGAGGTGGATGCATCCGACACTGGGGTAGGTGCGGTGTTGTCACAACGTTCACCTGAAGATAATAAACTGCATCCCTGTGCTTTCCTTTCACGGAAACTTTCTCAGGCAGAGAGGAATTATGATGTTGGCAATCGTGAACTGCTCGCCGTTAAGTTGGCTCTCGAGGAGTGGCGACATTGGTTGGAGGGGGCGGAACAACCCTTCATCGTTTGGACGGATCATAAGAATCTGGCTTACCTCCAGTCAGCGAAGCAGCTCAACCCCCGTCAAGCCAGGTGGGCACTATTTTTTGGGAGATTCAATTTTTCTCTGTCTTACCGTCCTGGGTCACGCAACGTCAAGCCTGACGCCCTGTCTCGTGTTCATTCGGCTGTTGATACTGGTAGTAACCCTGAACCCATTTTGCCTCCTACCTGCAGTATTGCGGCCATCACATGTGACATCGAGGGGATTGTTAGACAGGCTCAACATCATCAAGCTGACCCTGGGAGGGGTCCTCCTAACCGGATGTTTGTCCCTGAGTCTGCTCGCTCCCAGGTACTTCAGTGGGCTCACTCGTCTCCCCTTACCTGTCACCCTGGACAGCGGACCCTTGACTTTGTGCGACGGAAGTTCTGGTGGGCCACGATGGAGGCGGACACTCGAGCCTTCATTCATGCTTGTACGGTATGTGCACGAAGTAAGAACTCCACCCAGGCCAGCGCTGGTTATCTACGACCTCTACCTATACCCAGCCGGCCCTGGTCGCACATCGCTATGGATTTTGTCACTGGACTTCCCCCTTCGTCTGGAAAGACTGTCATTCTTACGGTGATTGATCGTTTTTCTAAGTTCGCTCATTTTTTGGCCCTACCTAAACTGCCCACTGCCAGAGAGACGGCTGATATTTTGGTTGAACATGTGTTCCGCTCTCATGGTCTACCCACGGATATTGTCTCTGACAGGGGTCCCCAGTTTGTCTCCCAGGTGTGGAAAGCTTTCTGTAAAGCTTTGGGCATCACATCCAGCCTGTCCTCTGGATATCACCCCCAGACCAACGGGCAAGCCGAGAGAGCGAACCAGGAGATGGAGACCGCTCTCCGCTGTGTCACAGGGTCTAACCCTGGGTCATGGAGCACCATGCTTCCCTGGGTGGAATATGCTCATAACACCTTGACTAACGCTTCCTCTGGTTTGTCTCCTTTTCTGTGTGCTCTGGGTTATCAACCTCCCCTGTTCCCTTCTCAAGAGAGGGAACTGGCAGTACCCTCGGTGCAGTTCCACATGCGACGCTGCTTCAAGGTCTGGAGGAAGGCCAGGGTAGCTCTGTCCCGAGCTTCGGCGTACATGCAGAGGCAAGCCAACCGTCACCGGTCCCAGGCTCCCGGTTACTCTCCTGGTCAAGAGGTATGGCTTAAGTCACGTGACCTTCCATTGAAGGTGGAGTCTAAGAAGATGGCGCCTCGTTTTATAGGACCGTTCAAGATACTGTCTATTGTTAACCCCTGCGCGGTTAAGCTACAGCTTCCTGCCTCCCTACGGGTTCATTCCACCTTTCATGTTTCCCAGATTAAGCCTGTGTCGGTTAGCCCTCTGTGCCCGCCCTCTCGTCCCCCTCCTCCGCCCAGGATCGTGGGTGGGGGTCCGGTCTACACTGTCCGGCGACTTCTGGATGTTCGCCGCCGGGGTCGTGGTTTCCAGTACCTGGTGGATTGGGAGGGTTATGGTCCTGAGGAACGTTCCTGGGTGCCCAGGAGCTTCATTGTGGATCCTGCTCTGGTCCGAGAGTTTCATAGGTTACATCCCGATAAACCCCGTCGGCCGCCAGGTGGCGTCCGTAGAGGGGGGGGTACTGTTAGGCCTACTGCTGCTAGGTAGCTCTCTCTCTGCTCTCTCCCTCCCCTCTGTCTGTCCTTGATTGCAGGAGTGAAGTCTGGTGTGCGGGAGTCAGGGTTCCAGCTGCAGCTCATTCACCATAATCACCTCAGCCTTTAAGACCCGGTCAAACTTACCACTCATCGTCAGATCATAGTCAAGACAACCATGTTAGTCTCGCTGCCGACTCAACCTGTCTGTTTTCGCTCTTGTGTTTTTTGGCCTGTCTATTTACTTTTTTCTCCTGTGCCACAGATATTTGGAACCTGACTCCTGCCTCCGCTTCACTCCTGCCACCACCATCCTGTTCTCCACTATCGGACCTCTCCTTTGGACTCACCACGGACACTAGGACATTATGGTACCACACCTGCCCTGACCTGGATCTGTTACCCTCCCTGTAACCTGTACTTGCTCTTCCCCATTTATTGGAAACCTGGACTATTGAACATTATAATAAACCTGTTAAAACTTCTCTGGCTTGGTGTACTTGTCTGCATTTGGGTTCTATCCAGTTAAATCATAACACTGGGGACTCTATATGTTGAGCCAGGGTGTGTAGATTCCATGTGTTTATGTTCTGTGTGGGAGTTCTAGTTGTTGCTTTTCTATGTTGGCCAGAGTGGCTCCCAATCAGAGGCAACGAGTGTCAGCTGTTGCTGGTTGTCTCTGATTGGGAGCCATATTTAAACAGTCTGTTTCCCTTAGTGTTTGTGGGATCTTGTTTCCGTTTGGTTTGTTTCCGTGTTACCGTAGGACGTCACGATATCGTTTATTGTTTTGTTGTTCATATTATCACTAAAGATAATAAAGTTTAAGTATGTTTGCAACTAACGCTGCGCATTGGTCTACTCCATACGACGATCGTGACACTCCCCTCTGATTCATTATGATCTAAAAGGCTAAACTGATCCTATATAAGCACTCCTACTCTGACTCATTGTGAATATGGGCCCTGATTTTGGGACAATATGTAAAATAATCAGTAGAAAAACAGAGTAATATCCTTGACTATCCTGACCTCTACTGGGTGGTCAGACAGTTAGTAGACAGACTGAATGGAGAGAGTTCTCGATTAATAATCAGCTTTATTCAACTCATTCAAATGGCCATTACAGTCAACAAATTGTTAATAATTGCCTCTCACTTACATCTACATTTACATCATTTAGCAGACTTCACTTTCTGTTTAAATCCAGCTTGTCAAACATCAATAAATCAATAATGTAGTTTTAAACTGAAGCATTTAAAGAGTTAACCTTGATTTCCATTACAGTGACTTACAGTAGAAATCACTCCATGGCATCCAGAGATTAGACAAGAAGCCCCGCTCCCCCTTTGGTAATTCTCCATAACACAAAGTGCAGATTTCTCTAAACACCAGGTTTTCATGGGAGATATGTTCTTAAAGAATACATAAAACCACTTCTAACAATTAATCAATGAACGTATTGATCAACAATTGATCAATTAACTTTTAATAATTTTCATCTGTAAACTTGTTTTGTTTTCAGAGGTCACCCTGCTCTACAAAGAGATGATGCATGGAGACTCCCTAATGTTCAGATTAGTATCATTAAAGGACAATTAAGATGATCATTGTGATCACCGTTACTCCTACATACATTTTTGAGCCTGAGACTTTCACTGCCAGATCATCAATGGCCTTCCTCCCTTCATCTTCCCTCTCTTTTCTCTCTTCAGTCTCCCTCTTTTTCCCCTCCTCCTCTCTTATCGTTGCTATGGCTGCATCCCTCTTTCTAACCTCCTCCTCTCTTATCGTTGCTATGGCTGCATCCCTCTTTCTAACCTCCTCCTCTCTTATCGTTGCTATGGCTGCATCCCTCTTTCTAACCTCCTGTTCTAGTATCTTTCTCAGAGCCTTCTCCCTCCTCCCGATCTCCTCTTCCCTCCGGGTCAAGATGTTTGTCACATGATAGTATCCCCTATTCTCATTCAATAATCCATTTATCTTCTCCAGCAGCTCTGTGACCTGAGTGAGCTCATTCTTGTCTTTGTTATAGAAGACATGATGTCTGCCACCACACATACTGAGGAGTTTTAGGGGATCACTGTTGTCCATTAGATACTCCTCCACTGGTTTCCCTTCTAGCTGGTCTCCACCAGTGAACAGCACCATGGTGTATTTAAGGGCCTCCTCCCCAAAGTTCTCCTTCATCCATTTGACAGTATTCTTCTCCTCTTCTGTGCACCAATTGCACAGCCTGATCACTAGCAGGAAGACGTGAGGTGTTGAGATGTTGATGCATTCAGCTACTTTACCTGCAACTTCCTCAGACGGCAACACATCTGGGGTGTTAATCATAGTTATGTTATTTCGGCCCACAACAGCATCTTGTTCCTCACACTCTGACCCATACAAAGGTGAAGCCTCCATTTTAAATGCCTCTCTCCCCAGGATGGTGTTTCCTGCTGCTCTCTTCTCTGATCCAGTCTTCCCCAGCAGAACAATCCGTTGCTGAAATCCCACCTCAGACCCTGCAGAGATGCATGCGGGGCATTTAAAAGAGGTTTTAAAATGGTAAAAGTTAAAATGTTAAATTGAATAAGTGAAAAATATTAATACTGGGACAGAACGAGAAATAAAGAAATAACCATGAATAAACTCACCGTGTACAGAGACACACAGGTGTGTATAACACACAAGTCCTACCAGGACAAGTACCAGTATGAGAATCCCCAGAAGACTGGAAAAGAAGGCTGTTTTCCATGAGCAGACCTACGAAGGAGAGTCATGTAAGTACATCATGTACTGTAGGTCACTATTAGGATTGCTAATTTTTGGTAACTTTTCCCAAATTCACAGGAAATTCCAGAAATCTTGGTTGGAAGATTCCCGGAATAAGGAGGAAATAAGGAGGAAATCCGGAATCCTCATTTCTGGAAAACTGGGGAATTTAAGGAAAGTTACCGTCATTTTGCAACCCTAGTCAATACCTTTCTTGACCATTTCTATCAGGGGACCAAATAGACATTTCACACAAACCTGAGTCGCAGTTTGTTCTGTTCCAACATACGTTTCATGGACGTGATCGTCTACATTTGGAATGGTTTTCCATCCTTCAGTGGCCTCCACCAATGTGTGTTTCATCAGTCCTGGGGCCTGGTAGTGGTCTCTAACATGGTTCTCACAGAAAGTAGCCTTGCAATCCTCGCAGAACTTCACAGCTTTGTCACTGCGCTGCATACATATGGTACAGTCCAGTCTGGTACGATGTACTATTCTCCTATCTTGCATCTGGCCTAAAGCAGGGTCCTCAAAGGTAGGGCTGTAGAAAGGTTAAAGCTGAATGAAGCCACCCGTTACATGCAAGTTTATTTGATAGGGTAATTTTACTCATTAAGGGTTTAGAACACATGCATGTCCATAGCAAAGGATTAACAGCATTTCATTTGACATTGTATTTTTTTTTTACATTTGAGTGACTCACAGGAGCAATTAGGGTTAATTGTGCCCTTGCTCAAGGGCACATCGACAGATTGGTCGCTGGATTCGAACCAGCAACCTTTTGGTTACTGGCCCAGCTATCTGCCACCCCATCATGGTACAGGATAGTAAATAAGACAGCATTCAGTACTATGAACAACAAACACTTTTACACTATAAGAAATCAATAAATAGCTCAGGCTAGGCTTCCTCATAACACCAAAACAAAGGTGTATATCTGGTTTACATTATGGGCTTACATACTGTACCTCTGATTTATATGAAGACCAGATCCATTTAAATCAACCTCACTGTCTGTTGAGCCGACTGTAAACACTGAGCACTCTGTCTTCACCTGCTGGCTCCTAGCAACAACAGAGCAAGAGAGAGACTGAAGACCAGGGTCTGAAATGTTTGTCAAAAGTGGTTGGATCTCTAAAAAGTAATCTTGTCTAGTTAATGTTAATTTTTTTCAGGAGAGTAGAAGTTTGCAGGTCAGTTTGTGAGCCAACTCTGTTATTAAAGTACAACAAAACAAAGAGGTTTGGATGAATGTTTTACATCAATATTTCAGAAGACAGTGTCTCACCATTTCACAGATGTAAGGATTCCACTGTTGAATGTTATTGGTTGACGCATGGACCGATCACTATCCATGTTGTAAGACACTGGTGTTTTTTTACTTCCTTCCCTGATACAAACACAATAACATTTTCAACTCCAGCTTGAGTTAAAAGCCTACTTTATTTGGACATAACTGTTCATATTTATAATGGAATACAATCACAAAACATGCAATTTTATAGCTCAAATGTTGTTCTAAAATGGCTAGTTTTTCTTTCACATAATTAAATTGGTAACACTTTCCTGACTATAGATATTTCATAGGATACTCCTCTTACCTCGTTTCATCAGAGCTCATGTTATCAGTTACTTGGGTTGCCAGCATTTTATCCGTTTCCCCTGGCACAGAACCCCTATTTTCTTTATCTCTATCTCTTGGCAAATCAATTGCTTGGTAATCAGGATTGGCAGCCATTTTATGATGCTAGAATAGAAAGTACAACAATGGGCACACACACAAACAAGACTGAAAATGTGAGTTGTAGATCTGTCACTCCCATTGAAAGCACGTCTGAGAAGCGGTAGATGCGTTCTATGTGCGTATGTTTCTATGTTTCCCGTCCTTAAGTTTCATTTTTGGGTCTTTTAACTTTCGGTTTTGTACACAAGCTTCAAATAGCTAAAAATACTATATTTTGAGTTATTGAAAATTTGTTTCACAGCGTTTTATAATGGTACAATGGATAGCTTGTTTTGTCACATAAACTGAAATAAGAGAACCATTAGAATTTCAGCAACCAGAGCAATTTCTACATAGCTACTTTTGACAAGTTAACAGTATTTGTCAATGTTTTGTTAATACCTTTTCGAGTTGAAAAAGTAAGACAATTATTCTAGAGTGATTGCAATTTGATTCAACAACTTTATAAAGTACAATTAGGTTGTGCTTCGGTGATGAAATGTCAGTTCCTTATGTTATAAAAAACATTTTACGAAGACAAATCTGTTTATTCACTTTCTCTAACATTTCATTAACGTTCCAAAAAGCAAAATACGCTCAGAGCTTGTTTTTGTGAGAAATCTTTTAGAAATAACAAAATCGACATCCATCTTACCTCTATATTGTTTTATGTCCTGCGGATAAGAGAAGAAAGATGACGAGTTCAACGGGAAAGTGAGCCTGTCAGCTAGCCGACCTGCACCAGCCTAGCTAATGCAATGCAATTTTCCTGATTTCTCCAAGTATGCGTGGTTGTATAAAAAAAATAGAAGGACGGCCTCTCAATCTCTTCTTCTTTGGTATCATAAATAAAAAAAATAAAAGGACGGCCTCTCAATCTCTTCTTCTTTGGTATCATAGCGTTTGCATTGTGCGGGACTGTGTGTTCAATCATGTTACATTTAGTGATACAAAATAAAAAAGGAAGAAAAATAAAATAACAATTTGTACCAACTAACTAACCAGTTAGTTGTTTTTTTCCCCCCTATACAGCACTATTTCATAAAAATACAAATAAAAAACACCATAAAATAAAATACTTTGACCCTACCATGCCACGGACCTGGGAGGACGGGACACCACAACTAAACACACCCTGTAACTCTTCTGTATACCCAAATACTTATCTGCAGCTGCCACCACAGCATCTATTTTCTGTGATTTACATTCCATTTCTGCAGTACAGTGGATAACCATTGCTATGAACGCTAAGCCAACCTTACTGAAGCATATATCACTCGTTGGCCTATCCCTCTGTGCTGGCACAGATCTACTACTCACAGGTATCGTCTCAGGATCCCTCACCATTGACCCATCCTCCGCTACTTCCTTCACTGCCTCAGCATACGACACCTCTGACTCTGGCCACACTGCAGTAGATTTGGCACAAAAGCTCTAACAGGATAACTGATACAGTATATACCAGTGGAGGCTACTCAGAGGAGGAAGGGGAGGACCATCCTTTTAGATAAAACTATACTGAATATATTAACATGTCATCAAATAATTGATTAAAACACACTGTTTTGCAATACAGGTCTACAGTAGCTTCAACGGCACTCTGTAGGGTAGCACCATGGTGTAGCCGGAGGACAGCTAGTTTCTGTCCTCCTCTGGGTACATTAGCTTCAATACAAAACCTAGGAGGCTCATTCTCACCCCCTTCCATAGACTTACACAGTAATTATGGCAACTTCCGGAGGACGTCCTCCAACCTATCAGAGCTCTTGCAGCATGAACTGACATTTTGTCCACCCAATGAATAATAATATGCCATTTAGCAGACGCTTTTATCCAAAGCGACTTACAGTCATGCGTGCATACATTTTATTTTTTGTGTGTATGGGTGGTCCCGGGGATCGAACCCACTACCTTGGCGTTACAAGCGCCGTGCTCTACCAGCTGAGCTACAGAGGACCACAATCTAGTACTGGAAGCATAAGCTACAGATAGCTAGCACTGCAGTGCATAGAATCTGGTGAGTCGTTGACTCAAAGAGAGAGAAAGACAATAGTTGAACATTAGTGAACAAATTCATTTCTTCAAAAATTAAGGAGAAGCAAGAGAGTGAGGGAGAGAGAGAGCTAGCTACAGTGGGGGAAAAAAGTATTTAGTCAGCCACCAATTGTGCAAGTTCTCCCACTTAAAAAGATGAGAGAGGCCTGTAATTTTCATCATAGGTACACGTCAACTATGACAGACAAATTGAGAAAAAGAAATCCAGAAAATCACATTGTAGGATTTTTAATGAATTTATTTGCAAATTATGGTGGAAAATAAGTATTTGGTCACCTACAAACAAGCAAGATTTCTGGCTCTCACAGACCTGTAACTTCTTCTTTAAGAGGCTCCTCTGTCCTCCACTCATTACCTGTATTAATGGCACCTGTTTGAACTTGTGTCACGCCCTGGCTCTGGGGACACGGTTATGTTGAGCCAGGGTGTGTATATCTATGTACTCTATTTCTATGTTGGCCTGAGTGACTCCCAATCAGAGGCAACGAGTGTCAGCTGTTTGCTGGTTGTCTCTGATTGGGAGCCATATTTAAACTGTCGGTTTTTCCTTTGTTTTTGTGGGTTCTTGTTTCAAGTTGGTTGTGTTTGACCGTGAACTGTCACGTTACCGTCTTTGTTGTTTTGATCGTGTTTCGCTCAATAAAGAGTATGTTTGCCTGCAACGCTGCGCCTTGGTCCTCATCTGTTCCTGACGATCGTGACAGAAGGACCCACCAAGACAGGACCAAGCAGCGTGAAGAGGAGAGAGGATGGACCTGGGATCAGTGGAGTAGGAGTCTCGACTGGGCCAAGCCAAGTGAGGAGCAGAAAGGTTGGACTTTGAAGCAGTGGAGTGAGTGTCTGGCTAGAGACATGGAGACCTGGTCCACGGGTAGGAAAGAACCCCAGAAAATTTTTAGGGGGGGGCTCACGACGTCGGGGCAGCAGGAGGCCGCGATGGAGCGGTCCAACGGGTTGGCAGAGGAGGCCGCCAGGTTACGGGGGCCACTGGTCGAAGAGGGGATGGAAGGTGGAGAGGCACGGCGAGAGGTACTGGGGTGTGTTACCAGTCCGGTCCGGCCCGTTCCAGATCCCGGTGTAGGGCCAGTGGTGTGTGTCCCCAGTACGGTCCGGTCTGTTCCTGCTCCCCGCACCAAGTCTGTGGTGCGTTTCGTCAGCCCTGTCCGGCCCGCTCCTGCTCTCCACACCAAGCCAGTGGTGTGCGTCGTCAGTCCAGCACGGCCCGTGCCTGTTCCCCGCACCAAGCCAGGGGTGCGTATCGTCAGCCCGGCTCAGCCCGTTCCTCCTCCACGCACCAAGCCAGGGGTGCGCATCGTCAGCCCGGTCCGGTCCATTCCTGCTCCACGCACCAAGCCAGGGGTGTGTATCGTCAGCCCGGTCCGGCCAGTTGCTACTCCACGCACCAAGCCAGGGGTGCGCATCGTCAGCCCGGTCCGGTCCGTTCCTGCTCCACGCACCAAGCCAGGGGTGCGTGTCGTCAGTCCGGCTCCGGCCAGCGGGGCCAGACCGGACCAGGGGTACTTTGGGGGGTTGGAGAGGGAGTGGGGATCAGGCCCGGAGCCGGATCCGCCGCCAAGGCGGAGTGCCCACCCGGTCCCTCCCCTGTGGTATTTAGTTGGCGCGGTCGGAGTCCGCGCCTTTAGGGGGGGGGGGTACTGTCACGCCCTGGCTCTGGGGACACGGTTATGTTGAGCCAGGGTGTGTAGATCTATGTACTCTATTTCTATGTTGGCCTGAGTGACTCCCAATCAGAGGCAACGAGTGTCAGCTGTTTGCTGGTTGTCTCTGATTGGGAGCCATATTTAAACTGTCGTTTTTTCCTTTGTTTTTGTGGGTTCTTGTTTCAAGTTGGTTGTGTTTGACCGTGAACTGTCACGTTACCGTCTTTGTTGTTTTGATCGTGTTTCGCTCAATAAAGAGTATGTTTGCCTGCAACGCTGCGCCTTGGTCCTCATCTGTTCCTGACGATCGTGACAACTTGTTATCAGTATAAAAGACACCTGTCCACAACCTCAAACAGTCACACTCCAAACTCCACTATGGCCAAGACCAAAGAGCTGTCAAAGGACACCAGAAACAAAATTGTAGACCTGCACCAGGCTGGGAAGACTGAATCTGCAATAGGTAAGCAGCTTGGTTTGAAGAAATCAACTGTGGGAGCAGTTATTAGGAAATGGAAGACATACAAGACCACTGATAATCTCCCTCGATCTGGGGCTCCATGCAAGATCTCACCCCGTGGGGTCAAAATGATCACAAGAACGGTGAGCAAAAATCCCAGAACCACACGGGGGGACCTAGTGAATGACCTGCAGAGAGCTGGGACCAAAGTAACAAAGCCTACCATCAGTAACACACTACGTCGCCAGGGACTCAAATCCTGCAGTGCAAGACGTGTCCCCCTGCTTAAGCCAGTACATGTCCAGGCCCGTCTGAAGTTTGCTAGAGTGCATTTGGATGATCCAGAAGAGGATTGGGAGAATGTCACATGGTCAGATGAAACCAAAATAGAACTTTTTGGTAAAAACTCAACTCGTCGTGTTTGGAGGACAAAGAATGCTGAGTTGCATCCAAAGAACACCATACCTACTGTGAAGCATGGGGGTGGAAACATCATGCTTTGGGGCTGTTTTTCTGCAAAGGGACCAAGACGACTGATCCGTGTAAAGGAAAAAATGAATGGGGCCATGTATCGTTAGATTTTGAGTGAAAACCTCCTTCCATCAGCAAGGGCATTGAAGATGAAACGTGGCTGGGTCTTTCAGCATGACAATGATCCCAAACACACCGCCCGGGCAACGAAGGAGTGGCTTCGTAAGAAGCATTTCAAGGTCCTGGAGTGGCCTAGCCAGTCTCCAGATCTCAACCCCATAGAAAATCTTTGGAGGGAGTTGAAAGTCTGTGTTGCCCAGCGACAGCCCCAAAACATCACTGCTCTAGAGGAGATCTGCATGGAGGAGTGTGTGAAAACCTTGTGAAGACTTACAGAAAACGTTTGACCTGTGTCATTGCCAACAAAGGGTATATAACAAAGTATTGAGAAACTTTTGTTATTGACCAAATACTTATTTTCCACCATAATTTGCAAATAAATTCATAAAAAATCCTACAATGTAATTTTCTGGAATTTATTTTCTCATTTTGTCTGTCATAGTTGACGTGTACCTATGATGAAAATTACAGGCCTCTCTCATCTTTTTAAGTGGGAGAACTTGCACAATTGGTGGCTGACTAAATACTTTTTTTCCCCACTGTATATTTTATAGTCTTTTTTTTTCACTTTCACTTACTTAGCTAGCTAGCTACACCCGGATCAAATAGAGAGGGAAGCTATGTTAGCTAGCTGCCTATGGCTATCCAACACTGAAACTCTTCCAAGTCAAGGTAAGCTTTTGGTTTTATACATTTATTGCCACCGGGGCCCGCCGGTGTAACTGCTAAACTGCTTGCTGACTGATTGTAGCGGGTTTACTAATACGTTAGTTCTATTAGCTATGTTGACTATGACGTTAGATAATATGGTGACAACGATGTAGGCTGTGTGTAGCGGTTAGTGGATATGATATGAAGGTTTGGCTTGGAAAGGTTTTTTCGCCAGATCACAGACAGTTGAAGTGTTGTGCACTGAAGTCCACAAGCAAAGGGAAAAGATGAGAAAGGAGGAGAGCGCATAGATGCGAGAAGGAATTACAACAAGCAAAGAGATCATACTGTTTGTATATGGCTGCTATGAAAGTGAACTGTATTTGCGTGTAATCAGGGATGTATTCATTCTGCCGATTCTGTTGAAAAATGTTTCTTTAAACGGAAGCAAACGAAATGGGATTAACATACCTGAATTTGTCCAAAATAAATTTTATTTTGCAACTGATGGACTAATGATTACACCCTAGATCAGCTAGATGCAGGCAAGAGTGTGCAAGGCGTTATTCAATGTGTCACTGTCTGCCACCTTGATTGCTAAAAATGATCTTTACCTGTGCCCCTACGTTGTAAACTTTCATTCATAGGCTAGGTTGTAGCAACCTCATGATGGCTATAGGGATCATTTGAGTGTCATGTAGTAGCCTAAACCTATAGATGTTACATTGAAATGGGTGAGTGGAATATGAATGACAGTCATCCAATATGCTGTAATAGAAATAAGGCCATGCTCATGAAAACAAACATTGTCCTTCCTCATCTTAAAGGCACCGACCGCCACTATATCCTCCAACCATAATAGCGCTTGTTGAAGGGAGATAAAAGAAAGACCGGTTTAATGAATGTCAGTCTTTCAGCTTCAGTTTAACATCGATCCTAATAAATATTGTTATAATACCAATTGAATTAAATCATTTTAGAATTGTGTAATATTATTTAAATCTTGTGTTGAGATAGTGGGGAAAACTGTGCAGGTTACAAGAGCGCTGCTTCCCCCACTGATTCGATTCTGGGATGATGGGGAAAGCAAAATAATTAACAACATTACATTTCATAATGGTGGGAGCAAGTTTGGCAGCCAAATATAACCATTTTGATGTCAATATTACGGCTCCTAACTTACATACTCCGATACAGTTGAAAAGGAGGCGAGGAGATATGATGCAAGGAATCGAGGAAAGATGAATTGAGATGTTATGTCCTCTCTCTCCCTCTGTTCTGTTCTAATTACCTCTCCATTCCCCTTCCTTACCTGGTGTTGAGGTAATGCAGGGTTCGGCATTCTCCTCCCAGGCTCACTGTGAATAAAATAAGAATATAAATGTGGGACACATGGATGATTATGCACATAGTAACTACATTTAGCTTGGGCCTAGAAACACGAGCAATGGACATTAGACCGGTGGAAATGTGTCCTTTGGTCTGGAGTCCAAATTGGAGATTTTTGGTTCCAACCACCGTGGCTTTGTGAGACGTGGTGTGGGTGAACGGATGATCTCTGCATGTGTATTTCGCACTGTAAAGCATGGAGGAGGAGGTGTTATGGTGTGGGGGTGCTTTGCTGGTGACACTGTCTGTGATTTATTTAGAATTCAAGGCACACTTAACCAGCATGGCTACCATAGCATTCTGCAGCGATACGCCATCCAATCTGGTTTGGGCTTAGTGGGACTATCATTTGTTTTTCAACAAGACAATGACCCAACACACCTCCAGGCTGTGTAAGGGCTATTTTACCAAGAAGGAGAGTGATGGAGTGCTGCATTAAATGACCTGGCCTCAACTATCCCCCGACCTCAAACCAATTGAGATGGTTTGGGATGAGACGGACGGCAGAGTGAAGGAAAAGCAGCCAACAAGTGCTCAGAATATGTGGGAACTCCTTCAAAACTGTTGAAAAAGCATTCCAGGTGAAGCTGGTTGAGAGAATGCCAAGAGTGTGCAAAGCTGTCGTCAAGGCAAAGGGTGGCTATTTGAAGAATCTCAAATATAAATATTTATCTTGATTTGTTTAACACTTTTTTGGTTACTACATGATTCCATATGTGTTATTTCATAGTTTTGATGTCTTCACTATTATTCTACAATGTAGAAAATAGTAACAAATAAAGAAAAACCATTGAATGAGTAGGTGTGTCCAAACTTTTGACTGGTACTGTATATTTCAAAACAAATACTCTTAGACTTTTACCCAAGTACTATTTTACTGGGTGACTTTCATTGTTTTCTTGAGTCATTTTCTATTAAGGTATCTTTATTACCCGTTATTTGGGATAGATTGATCTTTAGCGTTTCTTACTCTTGACATAACAAAACCTTGGTTTTCTATATATTACTTCGTCATTGGCCTGATTACACCGGTAATCAAGGAAGATTTAACCATTTTGTGACGCTAGAATAATGTAGACAACGTTGGTTAGTGAACGCACAAGCACACACACGAAGAACATCAACAAAAAGCCACAGCTACTGAAATTAGTCATTTGAATTCAAACTATTTCACAGTATGTACGTATTATTTTCAAAGGAAGTGCTACTCAGGGCACAATTTTTTTTGTTTTTTTGTTTAACCTCAACAAAACCTTATATCTCAGATAGTTCTAGCTCGGTCAAATTGTCTCACCTTTAGCAGAATGTTTCTTCAATTAATTTTAAATCTTTCCAATCATTCAATTGAGGAAAATCTGCATGTCTAAGGAGCTAAAGTTAGTAATGTTATGCTTTCACTCCAACCAATGCTAGTTTAGACAGTATCATTGGTACAAATGCGCTACATTGTGGAATAGGTGATAAGAATAATGAATTGAGGGTTGTGCTGCCTTCTGGAAAAAGGACCGACAGTTTCCCTCCTCTGATGATATGAACTTGGTTTTGAGGCCTTGAAACATAAACCTGATATTAACTTGGTAATGTCACTGCAAAATGTATTGATCCATTTATTCATGTGTGGTATCTGAGGAATTTATTACTTTTCTAATGGTTTCAAATGGTTTTAGAGGATGTTGACTAAGCTTAAAGGGAGCATCTGGGGAGGAGTTCTATAGGGGCATCCTAAAGCTGAGGAAGTCTGTTAGGTGGCCTCCTGGGATTGGTCGGTAGGAAAAACCACCCATATTATGTTACATAGGGCATAGGATATAAATACCACAGTTAAGACAAAGGAGGACAGAATAATCATATTTGAGATGGGGCGATTATTCTCCAGATATCGGTAGATTGATGCTGGAATACTCTGATATAATAAACCTTTATGATCAAAGTACAGCGTCAGCGGATTTCCTTGGTCTCACAGCATAATTAGCAACGTTTTCTCGACACCACACATGCTTTGCTATTGGTATTGTCAAAGTTGCGTCAATTCAAATCTGGTATTAGGAACAAAAGAGGTCAACACGACTTCTAAGATATACTAGTTATTTTAATTAATGCAAAAACCTTCAATGGTAAATATGATGTTTCGTATATACGGGCTCTCTGAGATACCTCGCAGGGCACCCCAGAGAACTAACCCATTGTTCTGGGTTCTTGCTCAAATACTCTTACAGAGGGAGTTTCCCACCTCTCTGCTGACCAATTAGAGTAGAGACTTGAGCGTGGTTTAAACTTACTCAGTCAATCCGTTGATGCATCTCTGTTACCAGGCATATGTCCATATCATAACAACCTGTCATAGTGAGAAGAGCCAGCTCCCTTAGACACCATTCCTACGTCCAAGGAAGGTTCACAGATCACAAAGAACCAGTATATTCCAGCATCTGGAGACACAAATCCCTATCTCCCTTTACCCCCTAAAACAGCTCTTCACATCAATCACAGCCTGCCAGGTGTCACAACCTACATTAGCCCAGTCAGGAATGCATTCTTTCTAAGTTAGTCATCCCATCAATCCAATTATTAGAAAATAGAACCCAACAGTATTTAAAAGAAATTGGAAAGGAACTGGTCCAAACAACAATTAACCGCAGCTGTGAAAATAAATTACAACATGGCTACATGATCTCTGCGAATGGAGATAATAGCTGTATCCAACTGCATCACACCCATTAGAATTCTCTGTTTACAGTACGTTTTTGATTCAATCTAGCTGTTCAATTTCTGTGTCCTCTTGTATCATCGTGTGCTTCGAGTCTGCCTTTCTGTTATGGCAAGCAATCTGGTTGGCTGGCGTGACTCAACACACGCCTCCTTTGCATGAACACAGTCTACTGCACTCTCTGCGGCTGATATCTACTACTGTACCTACCATCAAGGTAAACAAATAATCAATATATGTTCAGTTGTCATAAAAGATAGAGCTAGATATAAGTTTACGAATGTACCTATGCGCAACCGAGAATTCGTGCAAATATAATTTTAGTGTAATGGAATTGACGTTAGACTCATGTGGGCTTGTTATACAAAGCTCACGGCTATGTAAGTGAGTTTTGTAACTGTCCGATAGTGTACTGTCGCTCATGGCAGGCGATGTTTTGCCAGCACGTAGACAGGTCAAATAGAGAAGTATATGATCATTTGTGAAGTTGTTGCATATATGCTATTTGTATTGATACTCTACTGTAGCCTACGGTGCGTTGTATGGATCTTTGGTTTTATTATTAATTCTGCACTGTTGAGGAAGAGCTGCAAGTTAGCATTCTGTGCATGTGACCCATGTTTTGATTTGATGTATTATAAGTTATTGAAATATCTACATTTTATGATATTTTGTAGATTGCATGTTTATGTATATATCTATGTAAATATACAATTCTTAGCCTACTCATTCAGAAATATATGTTATGGGTCTGAATGGAACCTGTAACTTTCTGTTGGCCTATCCAAAATAAAGATATGTCCGAACATAATAATAGCACTGTAATACACTACCCCTTATGTCAGAGGATCATGTGTGTCAGTACTTTTGAACACAGGAGCACACCAGAGCTACTGTGGTCAGGACCTCATTTAATGGTTTCTGTCTCATCCCTCTATCATCATACCAATGCTCTCTTGTTGTTTCACCTCCACAGAGAAGCAAAACACAGACAGACAGACGGACGGACGGACGGACGGACGGCCAACCAACCAGACAGACAGCCAACCAGCCAGCCAGCCAGCCAGCCAGCCAGACAGACGGACAGCTTACCAGCCAGACAGGTAGTCAGGCGGACTGCCAACCAACAAGCCAGACGGACGGACAGCATACCAGACAGATAGCCAGACAGACAGACCAGCAAGATGCCTGCAGAGAATGTACCAGAACCGACAAAGACCAACGGTGTGACGAATGGGGGGGGGGAGATCATCACTGAAGTAGAGGATGAGGAGGACGATCTCAGGTACTGAGGAGTAGTAGCCTATTGATTAGGATTGCCTATCACCCCTTTTAATCTATTCAATGTCAAATTATGCATAATGATTTAGGGTTATTGGTGAGGTCCTCTGTAGCTCAGCTGGTAGAGCACGGCGCTTGTAACGCCAAGGTAGTGGGTTCGATCCCCGGGACCACCCATACACAAAAAAAAATATGTATGCACGCATGACTGTAAGTGGCTTTGGATAAAAAGCGTCTGCTAAATGGCATATTATTATTATTATTATTAGGTGGTCAGGGAAAACTTGGGGCCCTAATAACAACAATTGGAAGTTTGGTATGATAATGAGTAACAAGGAGTTGGTATGATAATGAGTAACAAGGAGTTGGTATGATAATGAGTAACAAGGAGTTGGTATGATAATGAGTAACAAGGAGTTGGTATGATAATGAGTAACAATGAGTTGGTATGATAATGAGTAACAAGGAGTTGGTATGATAATGAGTAACAAGGAGTTGGTATGATAATGAGTAACAAGGAGTTGGTATGATAATGAGTAACAAGGAGTTGGTATGATAATGAGTAACAAGGAGTTGGCATGATGGTATATAAACATAGGCTATGTTTGCATGCTCTTAGCAGTGAATAGTTTTCACCTGTTCTTTGTATCTGTTTCACTCCATGTCTTCCCCAACCTGCATAGTGATATAGTACTTCATTATTTTATGACCAAGAGTGTCAGCTTGCATGTCTTTACCTGTGAATGATTTCATATTTTTTACTATGTGACTGTCTGTTGTTCCTCCATCGGTTCTTCACCTCCCCAGTCCAGATGACCTGTCAGAGTTGCTAGCAGAGGGAACAAAGGAGTCCCACGACAGAGCAGAGAACTGCCAGTTTGTGAAAGACTTCCTCAGGGGACGCATCCAAAGAGAACTGTTTAAGGTCAGTCTGTAGGGCTGGGCAAGAATGGGTTAACTGACAGGCCCAGACAAACCATCTTACACATTGACCCCTGCTCAAATTCATTTAAACTATTCATTTATTCAGTCAATTGGTTGAGTTGGATTAGAACGCAGCATTGAAATAGTGCTACTGTATATGTAATATTAGCATATTTCACTTGATGCCTTAGTCAGTTCTATTCCTGAATAGACTAGAACTGAACTGAATATGACCTGCGTTTCTCTCTTCCTGTGAGTTAATAGTTCACCTCTCTCTCTCTCTCTCCTACCCTCTCTATCTCCCTCTCTCTCCCCCTCCACTCCACTCCTCTCTCCAGCGGGGCACAGCTGCCCTCTACTTTGTGTATACTGCCATGGAGGAGGAGATAGAGAGGAACAGGGACCACCCCCAGTTTGCCCCCATCTACTTCCCCACTGAGCTGCACCGACGTGAGGCTCTGGCCCAAGACCTGGAGTACTTCTATGGAGAAGACTGGGAGAACCAGGTGCAGCCAGAAGAGGGCGGGCCCCGGTCACCCCTCTGAGCCAGGTTCCTATCTGGTGCCTGGTTCACACTATAGGGCTGACCCGAACCGCACTGTGCTGGTAGTGCACAGTTACAGTAACTATGGTGGACGTGTAACCAGGCCAACCCAGTACAGCTCGGCTTGACTTGGTTTGACCTTATAGTGTGAATCAGTCTTCGGTTTCTTCCTTCTAGGGAGTTTATTTCTAGCCTATGTGCCTCTGCTTCTGCTTCTGCTTGCTCATTGGGGTCTAGGCTGGGTAACTTTGATTGATTAAGTGAATTATTGATTGATTGAACCAGGTCACCTGCTCCCCGGGCACCCAGCCATACGTAGACCGCATCCACGAAGTGGGACGTGAATACCCGGTCCTGCTGGTGGCCCACTCCTACACCCGCTACATGGGTGACCTCTCTGGGGGTCAGATCCTTAAGAAGGTACATAAAATTGTTTATTTCACACTTATATCGATACAACTGCCACAATGATGCACTTGGGCAGTTTACAACACAGAAACTGAATTGCAGTCCACAATAACGTTTATATGACATTGTATTAGCTTTGAGATAAGGTTTATACTCAACAAAACATGATTTCAGTTCATCTTTAAAATAATAAAAACATTTTAAACATATCAGTGTAAGCATTTTCCAATTGATTCTAATTCATTCATTCTAATTAACCCTATTCTAATGAAGGTGGCACAGCGGGCGCTGAAGCTGCCCTCTAGTGGCGAGGGGCTGCACTTCTACCAGTTTGAGGGCATCCACAGCGCCAAGGCCTTTAAACAGCTGTACAGGAGCAGAATGAACGAGCTGGAGATGGACCAGGAGACCAAGGAGAGGATCATAGCCGAGTCTAACCTGGCCTTCAAGTTCAACATGGAGGTAAGATATTATTGATTAGGGTGGATTTCATTAGCCTCGTTCGACCAGTCTGATCTCGCAAACTTACATTCTGTTTAGCTTCACACGGTTTAGTCAGGATGGTGGATCAGGCTATGATTTCATGATGCTAGTAGTGATCTACCACATATAGTACTGACATATGTTAGGTATCCTAACAGCTGTCTTGTGGTTAACGTAACAGCTGTTTTGAGCTTGAAGAACACTGATATGAAGCCATAACACTTGATAAGGGTAATATAAATTATGTGAAAGGGTTTGGGAACATGGTTAGTCCTTTTAAACATCACACTCATAAAATGTATGCCGGGATTTGTCGTGTGATGCTGATTTAATGTTGTTGGATATTTACCTGTCCCCAGGTGTTCACAGAGCTGGAGGAGGTAGGGAAGAACATCAAGGAGGAGGTGTTGGACGCAGGGTTCCCAGGACATGGTCATGGGGACATGGTCGGAGACGTTAACAAGTGCCCTTACTACGCTGCCAAAATGGGTAAACTGCCTGCCGGAACTTCTCACACTTTAAGATCTCCTTTTTCTGTGTTTGGCATCAATTAGACATGTCAAGTCATATGACAACACATTTGGTACTAACAGTAGTAACAGAATGAAGTCACAATGCCAACTTTCACTCAATATTGGTCATAGACATTAAAATATGTACGACTGAATTATTATCCTTCTCTTTCTTCTCCTCCCCCTCCTCCCCCTCCTCTTCCTCCTCTTCCTCCTCTCGCTCTCTAGTGGCCAGTGGCAACACTAACTTTGCCTGTCAGTTAGCCATGCTGCTGCTGAGGCATCCTGCTGGTCAGATGGTTCTGGCCAGCTGGGCGGCTGCTGTCGCCGGATTGGCTGCCTGGTACCTCATGTGATCTATCACGGACAGATTCAGCCAATCGTATGTTTTAAAGGACGGAAGACTCAACAAGGAAAGGGTGGACTTTTGGAGGAGAATGGCCAAGCTTTGTCTACATTTAGGAACCTCCCTCAATCCTTTTCAGCCTTTGTTTCTCTCACTCCCTTCGTTGCTGTGTTGATACCACCTGGTTGTTGTAGTAATTATGTTACTGTAACCTTGTGGGGTATGAACCAGTCTTTTATGAATCTTTTCACTGCCTACTTGCAGATTATCTTATTCATAATGTCCTCTTCAGTACTTATCATCTGCATTATTCTGCGTATCAACTCTGAAAAGTTACATTGTTCAAGTTTCATTTATGTCTGTAAGTGTGTATTTAAACTATACTGTACTTAGTCAGCCACCAATTGTGCAAGTTAAAAAGATGAGAGAGGCCTGTAATTTTCATCATAGGTATACGTCAACTATGACAGACAAAATGAGATTTTTTTTCTTCAGAAAATCACATTGTAGGATTTTTAATGAATTTATTTGCAAATTATGGTGGAAAATAAGTATTTGGTCAATAACAAACGTTTCTCAATACTTTGTTATATACCCTTTGTTGGCAATGACACAGGTCAAACGTTTTCTGTAAGTCTTCACAAGGTTTTCACACACTGTTGCTGGTATTTTGGCCCATTCCTCCATGCAGATCTCCTCTAGAGCAGTGATGTTTTGGGGCTGTCGCTGGGCAACACGGACTTTCAACTCCCTCCAAAGATTTTCTATGGGGTTGAGATCTGGAGACTGGCTAGGCCACTCCAGGACCTTGAAATGCTTCTTACGAAGCCACTCCTTCGTTGCCCGGGCGGTGTGTTTGGGATCATTGTCATGCTGAAAGACCCAGCCACGTTTCATCTTCAATGCCCTTGCTGATGGAAGGAGGTTTTCACTCAAAATCTCACGATACATGGCCCCATTCATTCTTTCCTTTACACGGATCAGTCGTCCTGGTCCCTTTGCAGAAAAACAGCCCCAAAGCATGATGTTTCCACCCCCATGCTTCACAGTAGTTATGGTGTTCTTTAGATGCAACTCAGCATTCTTTGTCCTCCAAACAGGACGAGTTGAGTTTTTACCAAAAAGTTATATTTTGGTTTCATCTGACCATATGACATTCTCCCAATCCTCTTCTGGATCATCCAAATGCACTCTAGCAAACTTCAGACGGGCCTGGACATGTACTGGCTTAAGCAGGGGGACACGTCTGCACTGCAAGATTTGAGTCCCTGGCGGCGTAGTGTGTTACTGATGGTAGGCTTTGTTACTTTGGTCCCAGCTCTCTGCAGGTCATTCACTAGGTCCCCCCGTGTGGTTCTGGGATTTTTTCTCACCGTTCTTGTGATCATTTTGACCCCACGGGGTGAGATCTTGCGTGGAGTCCCAGATCGAGGGAGATTATCAGTGGTCTTGTATGTCTTCCATTTCCTAATAATTGCTCCCACAGTTGATTTCTTCAAACCAAGCTGCTTACCTATTGCAGATTCAGTCTTCCCAGCCTGGTGCAGGTCTACAATTTTGTTTCTGGTGTCCTTTGACAGCTCTTTGGTCTTGGCCATAGTGGAGTTTGGAGTGTGACTGTTTGAGGTTGTGGACAGGTGTCTTTTATACTGATAACAAGTTCAAACAGGTGCCATTAATACAGGTAACGAGTGGAGGACAGAGGAGCCTCTTAAAGAAGAAGTTACAGGTCTGTGAGAGCCAGAAATCTTGCTTGTTTGTAGGTGACCAAATACTTATTTTCCACCATAATTTGCAAATAAATTCATAAAAAATCCTACAATGTGATTTTCTGGATTTCTTTTTCTCAATTTGTCTGTCATAGTTGACGTGTACCTATGATGAAAATTACAGGCCTCTCTCATCTTTTTAAGTGGGAGAACTTGCACAGTTGGTGGCTGACTAAATACTTTTTTCCCCCACTGTATTTATGCTGTAAATGTTGCAAAGATTTTAATCTTGTAATTATGTAATTTCAATACCTGTCCTCTGTATGCAATGCTGATAAAAAAAAACATGTTGACAAATGTGTTTTATCACGCTTTTGTATTCCAAGAGATGTAATGGGAATGTTGCCTATGTCAAACTGTAGACAAGAATGTACTACACATAGAAGCTTTAGCCGGGGAAGGTTTTTGTCTATAATGCCTTAATAAAGATAAGTTAAAGTCACAGTTACGTCTCAATGGTGAGTTTTCATGCCATAATAATAATCCAAATTAATCATGTTAATCCAAATTAATCTGTCGTTCCAATGTCTACCAACAGGTATGCTTAACGTTTGAAATTTAGGAAAACTGAACATTTCTGGATGTAAGAATCTTGACCTCAGCAATTAATGATTACATGAAACCCACCCACCCTCACCTGTCATAGAAGTCCTCTTATAAAAATAAGTTAATCTAAAACCGACCTATTTTGATCCATCCTGTGTCTGCAATAATTACTGTCATGGCCTGACCTGACCCTGTACTGTCCAGGAGAGCAGTCTTGGAAGGAAAACATTACTAGTCAATGATAGTGGTGTGTGGTATACCGGATGATTCAGCATTTGTCCCCCACCTCCACACCCACTTCTCTAAATGGCTGTGGTTGAGATATAAAAGACTGCTGTGGAGTAAGGACGATGGCATACAGTCTTGTGGTTCCACCTCCATCACATTTTCACACTTCCACACAGTGAGTGTTTCCGTTACATTTTAAACTAGTGAGCATTTTTATGTGTGTCAAGTCAACCAGCATCATTTGATATGAATATTCAATTTTGAAGACTATACTGTTGTGTGATAACCTATAAAATATTGGTATTTTTTTTATTGGTATTTATGTGTCAAGAAAATATGAAAATCAACTATTTTTTGGTTGCATTCTTCATTCTTGCTACAGCTACAGTGGTAGCTGAGGAGCATGGCCTCCAGTATTCTAAGCCGCCATCTTGCGTCCTCTCTGAGACCCAGCCTTGGGTTGTCTGCTTCAGGTAAGAGGAGAGAAACTTGTATATTATTATTATTTTTTTATCTTTATTTTAACAGGGAAAAACAGACTGAGACCTGGATCTCTTTAATGGCTGTGCCCTGTGTAAACATGTTGACATGTACAGTTTTAGACATACAGACAAGAACATTTCAAACATACAAAACAAAAACACAATTCAACAGAAACAATCACAGACAACATCATATTGATCCTCCATAACATTTTTAAAATGGGCAAGGGACACCAGAGTGTCTAACTTAAGTTGGATCTGCAGTTTGTTAATAATATAATAATAATATGCCATTTAGCAGACGCTTTTATCCAAAGCGACTTACAGTCATGCGTGCATACATTTTTGTGTATGGGTGGTCCTGGTGATCGAACCCACTACCTTGGCATTACAAGCACTGTGCTCTACCAGCTGAGCTACAGAGGACCACATGCTCTCTTGTTCCATAAATAAGGTGCAAAGGAACTGAAGGCAGTCCTACCCAACTCTGTGGAGACCACAGGAGTCTCTAATGTAATCCACATCTGTGATCTGGTTTTAAAATTAGTATATCTAGTGGAAATTAATGATGATATATATGGAGGTAGTTTTAAAAGAAGTGCTTTATAAATAAACAAGAAAGCATGTTGCTCTCGCCTCACAGATAGAGAGGCCCAACCCACATGTTGATATAGGAAACAGTGATGAGTTTTGTAACTATCACCCGTGATAAACCTGAGTGCACAATGGTAAATAGCATCCAGTGGTTTTAATGTGTTTGCCGATGCATGCATATAGATAATATCACCATTATCTAAAACGGACATAAACTTATCATAGTAGATCTATCATTGTTGGTCCATAGGACTGAAAATGGATGAATGCAACAACCATGTCTCTGTCACTAACAAATTCAGTCATGGGTGGTAACTCTACAATTGACTCGAAAGGCAAGGCACTCTGGGAAATATTTAAATTAGGCTTTACACTAAGCAGTGTGTTAATTTAACACTGTTCCGGTGTGTATATGGGTCCACAGACTCCACACTTTCAGTGTTGATTTAACACTCAGTGTATATTTAAAAAATATACACTGGAGAATTTGCTGTGTAGTGATAGGTAATGCTGGCTTCTCACATGCTAATTACAGAAAGATAGTACATATTTAACATTATGGTAATAACTAATAAGTTGAACACAATGACAATTATAAGAAAGGAGATTGTGGAATGTCTGAGTTTCTGAATGCATAACTACATTATGTTGGATGTTAATTTTATCACGCTGTTGCAGGAGAACTTTCCTGCAATGCAGGAAATGTAAAACTTGTAGTGTATTTGAGGTTTTTAAAAACTTCTGAAGTTCGTAATTTCCACTTTGAAATTTCAGACTTGATATTCTCTTACATAAAATGGATCAAGGTCCTACAAAAATGTCCATGAATTATCCTGTTGCTGCAGGATTATTTTCCTGCAGTAGCATACTGACTCAAATTAAGATCCTACATCTGTACTTTCTGTCAGTCAAACAAGCCTTATGTCTTTGACCCCTACTGGCCATTCAACTCGCCAGAACCAGACACAACTGGAAAACACAGTTGATCATTAATGCCCACCTCTGCACTCTCCTCTTGTTCCCACTCATTCCATATTAATATCTAGCTTCCTATTTGTGATTTGCAGTACTGTCTTGTGACTTCCCTCTGATTGGATGTGTTTTTGGTGTTGGCACAAAACTTTATAACTCAAATAACCCATAGAATCTCGTTCACATTTTCCATAGGATACCGCCATCAACAAACAACAGGTAAAATAGTTGAGGAAGTTGAGTTTGATGGTCCTTGTATGAAGACTGAGGTTCCAGGGCCCAGATCTAAGGTAACTCAATATGAACTCTCAACCATGCCACAGCTAGGACCAGATCTACTACGTTTATCGCACTTTTGCAAAGGCAAGAAAAGTGACACTCTTAAAGCCAGTTTTATTGGATTGTTTTTCATTCCCGTATGGAAAAAACAAGTGCAAGCTATGCACTACTGCAAATGCTTAGTAAATCTGTCCCTCACTATAATGTGCCAACTGTGTAGCAGTAAAAGTATTGTTGTCTGTTAGTTTACTCCAATCAGGGTAGGAGGGGTGGTAGGGGGAACAAACTATACATATATACAGTACCAGACAAAAGTTTGGACACACCTACTCATTCAAGGGTTTTTCTTTATTTTTACTATTTTTTATATTGTAGAATAATAGTGAAGACATCAAAACTATGAAATAACACATATGGAATCATGTCGGAACCAAAAAACTGTTAAACAAATCTTCAAATAGCCACCATTTGCCTTGATGACAGTTTTGCAAACTCTTGGCATTGGACATGGTTGTTTCTTAAGTACTGGTAGTATCCATTCATCTCTACTGTTGTTTTCTACAGATCCTAGCACGACAACTGGATGGGATTCAGGTTAGAAACACACATAGCACGGCACTCAGATTTATATGATATAATATAAATGAAATGTCATGTCACTGGTAAAGGACTAAAAGAGAGGTGGTGAAGAGATCCACATCATGAAACACCTAGTTTATTCTCCTTGACCTCCTCTGTCCACAAGTCATATCATATCGGATTTGTATGATGATTCATGTGCAATGGCACCAGTGAAGATAGCCTCTTCTCTGTCCCCATTTGAACGTCTCTGTCCCCCTCTACAGAGTGTGGTCCAGGTGAACTTCTTCTGTGACTATGAGGAGAGTAAAGGTAACTACCTGGTGGACGTGGATGGGAACCGCATGCTGGATGTCTTCACCCAGATCGCATCCATACCCATAGGTGGGTATTCTATTCTATAGGACCCGGAGTTGTTCCTGGTCAGGTCACGTGGTCAGGAAGATCTCTTGGCCACAAGGATGAGTCAAAGCACTGAAAGACCCAAATACTTCAAATGTGAGTTTTTCCTCTCTGCGATTTCCAGGATACAATCACCCAGCACTCACAAAAGTCATGATGGATCCGAAGAATATGGTAAGCAGCAAAGTTGATCTTGAGAATTGAAAAACATTAGATTTGCCATTGATAACGTGTAACTATTTTCTACAATCTGTATCAGGGAACGTTTGTCAACCGACCAGCTCTTGGGATGATGCCACCAGAGCAATTCTCTGAGAAGCTTGTCAACGGCCTGATGGCAGTAAGTTTGATTTCAAATACACCTCGGAATATAACATCACAGTCTGTATAACACAATTACTAACCATGCATACATTTTCAAGACATATCAGTACACAGAGGACCACATTGGAAATATGTGTTGTATGATACTGTAATGTTTTATCCCCTGGACTTTGTACTTTATCAACTGATTCAAACCCAACAATAAATGGAGCTCAAGTGCTTACATGACTGGTGCGCTTCCTCCATTTGTCCACTAGGTGGCGCCCAAGGGCTTCAGCAGGGTACAGACCATGTCCTGCGGATCCTGCTCCAATGAGAACGCTTACAAAGCCATCTTCATCTGGTACAGAGTAAGGGCAGGACCATGGATAGTAACGCATTTATAAAGTGTATATTAAATATGGGCTTTATATATAGCAGGCTTTTATTCTATGTATTTCTTAGAACAAGATGAGAGGAACTCCGGAACCAACTCCCGAGGAAGTAAGAACCAGTGTCATCAACCAGGTAGGTTACTCACACTCCATCACAACTCTCCTGTTTGTAATTGAACCTTTTGTTATATAGGGCCAGCAATTTCTCAGTCTGGTGTTCTCTTGTTCTTTTTCCAGGTTCCTGGCTGCCCTGACCTGACTCTTCTGTCCTTCATGGGCGGATTTCACGGAAGAACTCTGGGTAAGACTTGAATATGTACTTACATAGTAATTACTTAGGCGTATACAGTCTGACTAGGGTACTGAGTGGGTACACAAAGTACTTCCAACTGGGATGTAGGTAATTGCAATGCCATACATAGGTTTTAGAGCCACGTAATATAAAGTCTCCTATTCTCCCAGGCTGCCTGGCCACCACTCACACCAAGGCCATCCAGAAGCTCGACGTGCCGTCTTTTGACTGGCCCATCGCCCCCTTCCCCCAGCTGAGGTACCCCCTGGACCAGTTCGAGAGGGAGAACGCACAGGAGGAGGCCCGTTGCCTGGAGGAGGTCTGAGTCTCTCTCTCTAGATACAGTATAATTTCTTCCTAATCTGCCCATCCAACTGACTCTCATCCATCTAACTTTCATCCATCCCTTTGACTCATCCCTCATTCCTACTCATCTTCCAACTCTTTTCATCCATCTGAAACTCATCCTTCTTTTTTTTTTAAATTTTTCCATCTGAACTATCCTTTCTTTCTTTCTTCCCCCGACCCTCATTCTTGCCTCTATTCCTCTCATCCCTTGTTCAATCCCTCCCATCTCAGGCGGAGGACCTGATAGTGAAGTGGAATCAGAAGGGTCGGCACGTGGCAGGGGTGGTGATCGAGCCAATCCAGGCAGAGGGAGGGGATAACCACGCCTCCTTCGACTTCTACAGGAAGCTCAGGGAAATCACCAAGAAGGTACAGTAAGGATCCTTACTGGTTATAGACAGAGTACAGATCATCTGGATGGATATGAATCATACTGATAGTAACTTATTTGATTCTCTTGATTGTTAGTGAAAATGATCAAAATAGTAGATATCGAGTAGGATTCGTTTGATTGAGACTTGGTATAAGCCACCTACCAAGGTGTGTTTTGTCAAGTAATTATCTAAATACATTGACTGGTATATAATATGAAGCTATCAAGGTACACTCATCTAGAAATCAGTCCTGTACTGTGTAAGTACATTGTAACATGTATTCTTATTACACAGGTCTCTAGTCATTTCAACCTACTGACCGTTGACCTCTGTGTGTCCGTCAGCATGGCTGTGCCTTCCTAGTGGATGAGGTGCAGACAGGGGGCGGGTCTACGGGGAAATTCTGGGCCCACGAGCACTGGGGATTGGACGACCCCGCTGACATCGTCTCCTTCAGCAAGAAGATGTTGACAGGAGGGTACTACCAGAAAGACGGCTTTCAGCCTGACAAGGTAGTGTGTGTGTGGTACTTTTGTATCAACCTTTTTACCGTATTTTCTTTATTTTCTGCTCTCTTCTTCTTTTCTCCTCTTCTCTCCTCCTCTCTTCTTATTCTCTCCTCTCTTTCTCTTCTTCTCTCCCCTTCTTCTCTCCTCTCTTCTTCTCTCCTCTCCTCTCTTTCTCTTCTTCTCCAGCCGTTCAGGATCTTCAACACGTGGCTTGGAGACCACACTAAGAACCTGTTGCTGACAGAGGTCATAAAGGTAATCAAGACAGAGAACCTGCTGGACCAGGCCAAGAGGTCAGGCAAGGTCATGCTGGAGGGACTCTACGACCTACAGGTGAGTTAGGGTCAAAGGTTAGGAGTCACTGTTAGTGGAGTGAAGAATGGTCACTGTTTAATATGTACTGTATTTGTGTTATAAGTAGAGGGAGAGTGGTCGTTTGTAGTTTGTGTGTATGTTTTGTGTATGTTTTGTGTATGTGTAACATAGCATGCATCACCCCGCTCCTCTCTCTTCCAGGATAAGTACCCCCACCTGCTCAGTAGAGCGAGGGGCATCGGGACGTTCTGTGCCATCGATGTTAAGGATGAAGACACACGCAACAGCCTCATCCTCAAGGCCAGGAATAAGGGTAGGACTCTCAGCATGTAGGATGTGATGAATCCTCTAAATCTAAATACAATTTGCCACATGCGCCAAATACAACAGGTGTAGACCTTACAGTGAAATGCTTACTTACAAGCCCTTAACCAACAATGCAGTTTTAAGAAAAAAAGTGAAGTAAAAAATAGATAGGTATAAAATAATTAAAGAGCAGCAGTAAAATAAAATAACAGTAGGGAGGCTATATACAGGGGGTACCGGTACAGAGTCAATGTGCGGGGGCACCGGTTAGTCGAGGTAATTGAGGTAATATGTACATGTGGGTAGAGTTAAAGTGACTATGCATAGATAATAAACAGAGTAGCAGCAGCGTAAAAGAGGGGGTGGGGTGGGGTAAGACTCTTAGTATGTAGGATGTGATGAATCCTCTAGGCCAGGAATAAGGGTAAGACTCTTAGCGTAGTCCCATGTAGCTCAGTTGGTAGAGCATGGCACTTGCAACGCCAGGGTTGTGGGTTCGTTTCCCACGGGGGGCCAGTATGAAAATGTATGCACTCACTAACTGTAAGTCGCTCTGGATAAGAGCGTCTGCTAAATGACTAAAATGTAAATGTGATTAATAAACTAAAAGAATAACAAGACTATCAATTTAGCAAGATTATCAAATTATTCAAGGGTATGCTGGACAATATACAGCATAAGAATCTTTACTAGCTTAGTATTGATAAGGTACATCCATATCACTTACATTCAATAGTACTATCAAGTGAATCGTTGAATTGTTAGTAAAGAATGAATACTATTTATGGCGTTGTTTTGTTGTTCCAGGTGTGGTTCTAGGGGGCTGTGGAACCCAGTCTATCCGGTTCCGACCAGCTCTAGTGTTCAAGGAACACCATGCTCATCTCTTCCTGGATATCTTTAATGACGCTATCGCTGAGCTCAAGTAGAGAGTCTACACAGGAATCCATGGAGGCCCTGCTCAAACAGACCCATACACTGTCAATCTGCATTAAAGAGGTTGACTCTCCTCCAACAAATGTATTTATAAAACCCTTTTTACATCAGCAGATGTCACAAAGTGCATATACAGAAACCCAGCCTAAAACTCCAAAGAGCAAGCAATGCAAATGTAATAGCACGGTGGCTAGGAAAAACTCCCTAGAAAGGCTGGAACCTCGGAAGACACCTAGAGGAACCAGTCCTCTTCTGGCTGTGCTGGGTGGTGATTAAGGGTACATGGGCATTAAAGCCAGATGATTCTTCCAAGATGTTCATAGATGACCAGCAGGGTATACACTCCTGTATATTCTTCACGCCAATGCTTTAAGAAAATGATTTCCATAAGTGAATGTGGGCTGATTGATTGCAATGGACTTTCTAAAGGTCAAATAACTGTATTTTTTGTATAGGGTATTTTGTGTACTGTACCTTAAAATAAATTATCAGGGTGTATTTATTGAAGGTTGTGAGTCTGAGCAGTTGTCCAATACAAATGTCACGGTTTCTTTTGGCCACACACAGTAGTCAAGAAATGGGGCAGAACAGACTGCAGTATATGTAGGGAGTCATCTCTTTAGCTGCTGAATATGCAACATTTCAAATGCTCACAAAAACACAAAATACCCTTTTCACACTACTGTGTCGAACCGAACTGTGCTGGCTTGGATGTTTGGTGGAACTATGGTGGATGCATAACCAGGCCGGCTTGGTTTGGCTGGGCTCTGTTGGGCTTAGTAGTCTGCAAAGCCCTATAAAAACATCAAATCAAAGTCCCAAACACTTTCTCAAAGGCCTGCCTATCCACCACACGTCCCAGTCTAGTGGAGAAGTACAGCGTGTCAGAACTACTATATCGCTTCAACCTCAATATAGTCTCCCCTATGGAGTCCCCAGTGTCCCCCAGAGTCATAACGTCCATCACGGGCAGATACACGTCATTCCTCCGTCCCCAGAACGTCAGGTGAGACACTTTCAGCGTCGTCTGGGACTCATCCAGGTACATCATCCCAACGACGCGTCTCAGGTAGTGACTAGCTGAGTAGAGCATTACGGCGGCGAACGCCGCTATCCCCGTACTGTAGCTAACCAGTAGGTACGAAGCATCTCCTTGGGAATACATGTAGTAGACGGGCGGGAGTAAGAGCATGGTGATTCCGGTTTGGAGCAGTTTGAGTCTGGAGACCGTTCTGAGGACTTTGATGTGAGGTAAAGAGTAGATGAGGTTGTATTTTTGTGTGGATAAGTCAGAGTATTTGGTGAGAGCAGTGAGGTGGGGGGATGGGGGTACTGGGTAGCTGTGTTGGATACTAAGCGTCCATCTTGGGTCCAGTCGGGTGAGTCCATGGGGTTGTGGGCCACAGAGTAGCGACCTTGAGCTGCCTCTCGACACACAGTATCCTCTGCAGTGGGCCAGCACATGGTAGGCCAGCCGAGGGAAGAGTGTTGTAGACCTATGCTGTGGGATAGAGAGAGAGGGTAGAGATAGCCAGAGACGGGCAGAGAGCAACAGATGGAGAGACATGATAAATATAAAACTACTTTGTTTTTGTTTAAACTACAAGCTGTTTAGAGAGCAAGAAGTCACACAACAGACAACCGATGATGTAGCTGCATCCTCATTCATCCAATTTATTCTAACAGTATTCTATTGTTTTACTCTATTCTATTTCACTGGATATACAACTGACAGCTAGTCTAATATTGAGTCAAACGACAATAAGAAATAACTAATTTACCAACCATGAATACATATACTCAGACACAACTTACCATTTTTGCTGGCTTCTATCTTGCAAAATATGTGAGAAAACATATCAGGAAGGTATCATTCACGCTGTTAGCCAGCTGGCTAGGTCAGACCTTGCACTTTGGCACAGGAAGTAAATTACGCAGTGTTCCAAGAGCAATTCCGCCCTCTTGTGGGCACAGTGAGATAAGATCAAAATAAAGTATTTGTGCAATTGGTTTTATCTTTAATATTCATAAATGTGAACAATAATTATTTTTGAAAAGCATGATATTTATGGAACAAGTCTTTTAAAAAATTTTTAATTCAAAACTTTAGGTTCCACAAAACTATTAAAATAGAAAGTGGAAGGTCCTATATGACAGTTATGAGGCAACAATGTTGCTGTTTGATCATGTGAATAGGATGTTGTGAAACTACGCAAACGATTTCAAATGTAGCCACTTAATTATTTTGTGGGTTGCTTCTTACAGTGATGCCAATTTAGCAATTTTGTTGCTAGATTTAGCAACTTTTCAGACTACCCTGGCAACTTTTTTTTCAAACAACACCTAGCAACAAATTTAGCTACTTTTAAAAATGTATTTGGAACTTTTAGCAACTTTTGAAAAGTGACTCAACCGCTCAAATGCACGCATTTCCCCTCTAAATGACACAAAAACGATTTTCTCTGTCACACACTTTGCCTGGCTGCAAAAGCGCTTTGTGAGTGACGTCAGCAGACGGCGCTCAACTCGTGCACAGGCAGCAGCAGGCCAGCCAAGCAGCACAACAACCTGGAGAGAGCTGGAGAGAGATGCCTAGCGCACACATCATTATTTGAGTTAAGTTGCTTGTTCAATAAGATAGCATATATACCTTGTTAATAGCTTGTACCTATAATTGTTGATCAGTTAGGTAGCATGTTAACTAACTACCAATACACTGCTTAAAACTATAATTGTTCAGAATGTGTAGGTTTACTAGTTAATAAGAAAATAAAAAAATGTAATTGTTCAATAAAGTGTAATGTGTAATTGTTCAATAATTCAACGTGTTGTGTTTAAAAATAAAATATCTGATCATATAAAATGTGTTGTGTGTATATTACTTTTACAAATAAAAATATGTGATAATAAACAAACAAATCTAAACTAACAAATGTCAAATCATATTTGTCACCGAGATGGCCAGTCAATTTGAGTAACGTTATTGTGTATTCTACGTAATGACGCAGTTTTACGCTATTGCGTAATGACGTCATCGCGTCATTTCGCAACTTTTAGCAACAAATCGACCTGCCTCTAGCAACATCCCCTGAAGAAGAGATGGCAGGAGCAGTGGAATAGAAATAATAAGGGAAGGCATTTATTTCAAGTACAGAGGAAAGTCGGGGAGTGGAGGACTGCAGGAAGAGACAGAAGAGAGGAGGCTATTTTTACAAGATTAAGGGTGGGACACAGCCAATTGAATAAGTCATTAAACGTGATAGGAAAGCATCCATGAGGAAAGTGTGATTATTGTCAGGAAATAGAGACTGTGAAGCATGTATTGCTAAAGTGTGGGCAGTATCAGAGGGAAATAGAAAGGATGATATTTAGTATGAGGGAGAAGGGGATACAGGAAATTAGTTTAAAGAGTATATTGAGTAGAGCGTCATTAGATAATAGTCTCAAATATTTTGTAAACTTTTTAAGAGAAACGGGGTTGGCAGGGAGTATATAATTTATTCCTGTCTCTGGTCCACACTCCAGTACGGTAGATAGCGGAAATGCACCATAACGTTGTATGCCAACCGCCGATAAACCCCACTGAAGAAGAAGAAGAAGAAGAAGAACTTCCTCCTGAAAATTAGTTGGCAACACTGCTTCTGCATAGACTGAAGAAGGAATGTCAAGACCATCTTAGGTGGAGTCCTGAGTGCCGGTCTTCCAAAGAAGTGTCACTGCTTACAGCCAATTTGAACAATATTGAGACACCTTTCCAAGCTTCGTTGGCCTATTAATAAATGGTAACTTTATGACAGTGTTAATGCACTGTTGTCTGTCTACACCGCAGAATTGTGAGTCAGGTGACCGTATGGACTCGGCGCAAAAATGCTGCAACTCGGAGACGAAATCGCCCTATTCTCGGTGGTGTTCGTGGTCGTTCTCCTCGGAACCCGGAGCCCGATATGGTCCACCGCCCTCACCGCCTGCCTCTATGCCTTTTTGATCATGTTCCGTTTTCCCCAAGTCCCGACCAGCCAGGCCAGACAGGTGCTTCGGCCCGCCAAGAACGCTGCTTCCGGTGGGGTGTCCCTGGTCGCTCACCGGGGTGGAGGGCATGATGCGCCGGAGAATACCATGGCTGCTATCCGGGAGGTGAGTCAGGAAGTCGAGGAGAGAAGTATTTGTTCAACAAGGATTCGTGGTTCTTGAAAGCCACAAGATTCTCTCTTGCTCGCTCTCCCCCTACCCAGCCTCCAGATGATTCTGTCAAACCTTCAGTTGGCATATAGTGGAGACCCAGTCAAGCACTACATTGCTTCACTACATGCCATGTCCTTTTCCTTTTCTAACCCCGTCTCAACTCCCTCCCTCTCTCTCTCTCTTTCTCTCTGCATCTCTAGGCCCATAAGAACGGGGCGACGGGCGTAGAGCTGGACTTAGAGTTCACATCAGATGGAGTTCCTATTCTGATGCACGATGAGACAGTAGACCGAACCACCAACGGGTCGGGACCCCTCACACAGCTGAGCTTCTCTGAGCTGAGTAAACTGGACGCTGCCGCTAAGCACCGGCTCAGGTGAGTGGAAAGGGAGGAAGAGAGAGCTGCAGTGATACTGTAGGACACCTCCGGTCCTGGAGGTCGCAGTGTGTGCATGTTTTTGTTCCCAACACTAAAACACATATTCAAATAAATAACTGATCATGGTTTAAATTGAGTTCTGTGCTTATTAGTTAGCTGGGACAAGGCCAATGATGACAGGGTATGTGTTATGTGGCCCCTACAGTGACAAGTTCCAGGGAGAGAAGGTCCCCACTCTGCAGGAGGCTGTGGAGGAATGCATCAAACTGCAGCTCACCATCTACTTTGATGTCAAAGGTCACCCAGATGAGGTACAGCTAATCAGAAGCCTCTGATAAAGATTTTTGTTAATGTACACAGTTTCACTCTACTGAATTATTCTTGATACTTCTCTTGTTTGCTGTTAAACAGTACACTTTTAGACCAGTCGTGGACTAGCTAGGCCCATTGAATGCCTGTTGTTTTAGTCAGTGGTCCACTTGAGTTCAAGAAACGGAGAAGTGAGAGCAGACATCTAACTCAGTGGTTCCCAAACTATTTCACTTGGGGAACATCTTTTGCAGTTTTAAAGCTCATTTTCTGCAATTCTACACATTTAGCCTTGTCTTATGTGTGTTCATGTGATATGAGTGACTCAAACGTTAACAAAATCAATGGGATAAAAAACGATTTCTGACAAGTTATAAATAGCTCTCTAAGGTCTGCAATGACTGACATGACAAGAGGAAATCTGCTGATGCACTACCCAATTTCGAAATTGCACTTTGTGCATTCTACTATTACAACTTTCAAGAGTAAGTTGAAATCCCGACTGAGTTCCTTTTTTGGGGGGGGGGGGATCTGCACCAACCCGCCGACCCCTTTGCACGCCCCACAGTTTGTGAACCACTGATCTAACTGACCACCAACAGTTGCTGGCTCACCAGTGGGTCTGAGAGGAACACGTACACAACTATACACACAGACTCTACAAACATACAGAAAGTGTATTAATGACTGTTTCATGTCTTCTCCTGTCCTCTGCCAGGCAGCGGCAGCCCTAAAGGAGATGTATCAGAAACACCCTGTCCTTTACAACACCAGCATCGTCTGTTCCTTTGAGCCCAAAGTCATCTACAGGGTAACCGTGGGCTGTTGGGGTGACAAGGGGATACTAGTGGGCTGTCTGTCTAAATGGGTACTGGGTTAGATGTGTCTATCTCTCTGTATTTCCATGAAATGGCAGCCATTTTAATTTTCAGCTTCACTATGAAAAGAAAATGATATTACAGATAGACATTTGAAAGGTCGACATGATAAACTCGTAGTAAAATCCCTTCTCTCTCGCTCGCTCTCTCTTGCTCTCTCTCCATTGACCCCTGACCCCAGATGCGTCAGGCTGACCCGGAAGTGGTGACGGCGCTGACCCACCGGCCATGGAGCCTGTGTCGGTTGGGTGACGGCACGCCGCGCTTCTCGTCGCTATGGAAACACCACTGGATGCAGGCGCTAGACGTGATAGTGGACTGGGCCCACCACCACCTGCTCTGGAACCTCTGTGGCGTTTCCGCCTTCCTGGTGCAGAAGAACTTCATATCACCGTGAGTCACCTCTGGCTACTCAGAGTCCAAAATAGCTCCCGATTCCTTATATAGTGCACTACATTTCAAGTTTTAATGTCACGTGCAGAAGTGAAAAAGCACTTATCCCAACAATGCAGTTATCAATACCAATGTAGAACAAAAACACACAAGAAAACTTGAAGTAAGAAGATCAAGAGAACGTAAGTAAGCTATACAGGGTCAGTTCCAATACCATACTTACAATGTGCAGGGATACTGGATCGATAGAGGTAGATATGTATAGGGGTAAGGTGACTAGGCATCAGGATATATCATAAACAGTGTAGCAGCAGTGTATATGATGATTATGTGGGTGTGCGTGTAGAGTCAATATAAATGTGTGTGTTGGAGTGTCAGTGTGAGTGAGTGTGTAGAGTCCTGTGAGTGTGCATAAAGACAGTGCAAAAAATACAAGGGTCAATGCAGATAGTCCGTGTAGCCATTTTGTTAGCTATTTAGCAGTCTTATGGCTTGGGGATAGAAGCTGTTCAGGAGCCTGTTGGTGTCAGACTTGATGCACCGGTACAGCTTGGTGTCAGACTTGATGCACCGATACAGCTTGGTGTCAGACTTGATGCACCGGTACAGCTTGGTGTCAGACTTGATGCACCGATACAGCTTGGTGTCAGACTTGATGCACCGGTACAGCTTGGTGTCAGACTTGATGCACCGATACAGCTTGGTGTCAGACTTGATGCACCGGTACAGCTTGGTGTCAGACTTGATGCACCGGTACAGCTTGCCATGCGGAAGCAGAGAGAACAGTATGTCTTTCATGATTTTCCGGACCTTTCTTTTTTTTGTACGATTTTTTTTATTTTTTTACAATATGAAACATTCACATACAAACAACATCATCAATGACATCACACCTGCCCAGACCCACATGCTCACACCCCTATCTCCAGTGCCCGCATCACTCTCCGCCACATGGCCTCCAACTGCACCATTTTGTTTCTCTCTGTCGCCCACGCAGATAGCAAAGCGTTTGACCTTTCCATTGTGTTAACGACAGAGGATTGGTTGATTTCCAGTTTTTAAGTATACGTTTTTTCAAGATAATTGACGAGGCCTTCCTTTCACACCGCCTGATATAAAGGTCCTGGATGGCAGGGAGCTCGGCCCCAGTGATGTACTGGGATGTCCGCACCAGCCTGTGTAGCGCCATGCGATCGAGGGCGGTGCAGTTGCCAAACCAAGCAGTGATGCAGCCAATTAAGATGCTCTCAATGGTGCAGCTGTATAACTTTTTGAGGATTTGAGGGCCCATGACAAATCTTTTCAACCTCCTGAGGGGGAAGAGGCGCTGTCGCCCCTTCTTCACGACTGTGTGTGTGGCCCATTTTATGTTCTTAGTGATTTGGACACTGAGGAACTTGAAGCTCTCAACCCTTTCCTGTAGTCCACGATCAGCTCCTTGGTCTTACTGACGTTGAGGGAGAGGTTGTTGTTCCGGCACCACACTGCCAGGTCACTGACCTCCTTCTTGTAGGCTGTCTCATCGTCGCCGGTGATCAGGCCTACCACCATCGTGTCGTAAACAAACTAGATGATGGTGTTGGAGTCGTGCGCGGCCACACAGTCGTGGGTGAACAGGGAATACAGGCGGGGACTGAACACAAGCATTTGAACAGGGCCCATATGTCCATTCCCTATATAGTGCACTACTTTAGACCTCTATATAATGACAGTGGTGCAGTGGTATAAGGCACTGCATCACAGTACTAGCTGTGCCACTAGAGAACCTGGTTCGAATCCAGGCTCTGTCGTAGCCGGCCGCGACCGGGAGACCCATGGGGCGGCGCACAATTGGCTCAGCGTCGTCCAGGGTAGGGGAGGGAATGACCGGCAGGGATGTAGCTCAGTTGGTAGAGCATGGCGTTTGCAACGCCAGGGTTGTGGGTTCGATTCCCATGGGGGGCCAGTATAAAAATAAAAAAAATTATGTATGCACTCACTAACTGTAAGTCGCTCTGGATAAGAGCGTCTGCTAAATGACTAAAATGTAAAATGTAAATGTAATGATTCTGCTTTAAGTAGCGATGTCTCCTCTGATGAAACAAAAGGTTTGCTGCTCTAGCCCTTATGTACTGCTGCTTTGTTGTTACTACACATCGCCACGGTTACCCACATCGTTAGTTGTTTGAAGTGTACACACCCTCAATTGCTTGTGGAAATGCCTCTAACTTCCTTCATACTGGACACAGAGACATACGAGTTCATAAGGGGTGTGTGTGTGCCCCGTAATTGGGGAGGATGGGCACGTGGTAATGGCTGGAGTGGAAAGGTATCAACAACATCAAACATGTGGTTTCCATGTGTTTGATGCCATTCCATTCACTCTGTTCCAGCCATTATGATGTACCGTCCTCCACTCAGCAGCCTCCACTGCATGAGGTCATCTGACTCTTGGGAAGTAGATAAAGGACTAAAATCACAAAGTATACCTTTATTATGCAACATCTCATTTTACATAACATGTATTGATTTAATTGATCTGATTGCCCATTGATTCCTTATTGACTTTCTCTTCTCTCTTCCATCTCCAGGGACTATGTCCAGTACTGGGCCCAGAGAGGGGTTGAGGTGGTGGGCTGGACGGTCAACACAGCTGAGGAGAAACAATACTACCAGGAGATACTCAACGTCAGCTACATCACTGACAGCCTACTGGAGGACTGTGATCCTCACTACTGAACACAGTGGACGGACATCACACACACAGAAACATGCGCAAAACACACACACTGAAGCGAGTTAAAACCCCATATTGGACAGGAGGACACATACGGTTTAACCCTGTGTTACTTAACTTACTGTGTATTGTATCTTGTATGCCCGAGACATAATACAAATATTCAGTCTGATACAATAGCCTTCAAATGACAGGGAGACTTCATTTAGTGAACAACATGTCTCCATGTACTGTAATCACCAACTCAGGAGTGCACCTACTGCAGCCCACTGTACATTTACATTTTAGTCATTTAGCAGACGCTCTTATCCAGAGCGACTTATAGTAGTGAGTGCATACATTTTCATAATGGTCCCCCGTGGGAATCAAACCCACAACCCTGACGTTGCAAGCGCTATGCTCTACCAACTGAGCCACACGGGACCCACAGTTCGTACATATGTCATGGTTTTGAATCATTACCATTCCAATTGTCAAGGATCTGTGCTACTATGAACGCTGTATTCTCACACAGTGCAATAATGTGCTTTAACTGAAATAAGGAACAGTCTGTGGGCAACCAACCAGCCTTCCAATGAAATACTAACCTAATAAGATGCATTAACTTGGATGAAATAATCTTATAGGAATGGGAAAATAAAAAAGGACAGTAAGGATGAAGTATATTTGTTCAGCTTCTCTCTCTAGCTGTCCTCATGCAGTGTCCACCATATTGTTTCAACCCTCTGCCTCATGCTTTCCCCTCACCTCTTAAAACAACGTATCAAAGTCTGGTGCTGAGGCTACTAACAGTGTTCAATGACTATGTACATAGGGCAGCAGTCTCTAAGGTGCAAGGCTGAGTACCGGGTGGTAGCCGGCTAGTAACAGTGAGTAAAGTTCAGGGCAGGGTACTGGGCCGAGGCCTGCTAGTGGTTTCAATCTCTCCGTCCCAGCTTTGATGCACCTGTACTGTCTCTGCCTTCTAGATGGTAGTGGGGTGAACAGGCTCTGGCTCAGGTGATTGAGGTCCTTGATGATAGAGGCAGGATTAGGGTTAGTCCCATACATTGACCTATATAGAGCAGATGTATCCTAGTGTAGGGGGCAGGGTGAAGCCTAGGTAGACTAGTATTACCCTGGTTAAGCCTGTCTGAGCCTCCTCTTTTCACTGGCGAGCTTCAGTTACCAAACATGTCTTGCCTGTCTTACATATGTTCTGACTCCCAATATGTATTTTGAACATATATACTAGGCTATTGCACAACCACCAAAACGCATGCCTTATACTAACAGCCTATGGCTGTGTTTGCATAATGACTCATGATAAATCAGAGAACATTTGTGGTTGATTTTTTATTTATTTCAGCAATCTGATTTAACTTCTCCATTTCATTCCAAATGTTAAACCTGATCATCGTGAATAGGCATCAAATCTCCACGTGCTCGGATTACCGGGTGATAGGTCAGCAGTAGTGCGTTCTGAAGGGCGCTCCTCCTTTAAAACGGCGACGGTTGGGGGCGTGTAGTGACATGACCGGGGTGCCCATGACGGTCCTATCAGTGTCCTGATGAAATCATGTGTGCGGTGTTACTGTCATTGTATGATAGGGTTGTCTCTCACAAAGGGGAATTTAATCAATATAACTAACAGTATTTTCTATTCAAAAACATTGATCGGAAGGGTTGGAGTTTCTTCTCCAACAGACACTTGAATTCCATATCAGTATTGATTCACGATTCACCTTGGTTAACCTATTGGCTATACCCTTGAAGCACCAGCAGACGGCCTCTTTAACCAAACATATGCTTATTCGTAGCAGCGACGGTCACAGCACAGCACAGCACAGCACAGCACAGGAGCACGTTGCAGTACCGAGATCTCTTAACCGAACCGGAGACGTAGGCTACGTAGCACGGAGCAGCTGACTTGGAAAAGCAGGCGCTATAATTTTCCCACCGTGGCTGCGTCGAGAGAACGGCCAAAAAGTGGGTTGCTTTAAAGACCACCACGGTATTTAGAGTCGACACATTGTAGGCTATCACACCACTTCCGACTTGTTTGAAGATAACCCACTTATCTTTCCTTCGCAACACTGAAGTTCTCGGCTTTCACATGATGTACACTATTACTAGAGGTCCCAGTAAACTTGTTACACAGCGCAGGACAGGTGAGCATCAATTATGTATTTTTTTAATTCTCCAATCCAATTATGTATTGCCTATATTATTGATATTATCGATAAAAGCCTTCGAGTCATGTCAATAAAGCAGTTGTGCACTTTTCAAAACCTATATCATGAACATGGAACTGTGTTTAATTGAACCTAGGCCTATATGTTACATTCGATTAGATCTGTCGGATTCAAAAGCATATTTTAATGACAAGCATACATGTTGTGATCAGTGCAACATTGCTATTCTATTTTCATTTCAGGTCCCACGCAGCAAATTGAGAATAAAACCAACGACTTGAAGCTCAAACCGACCCCCTGGTTATCCTCAAAGTAAGTTGCCATATTGCATTACTTTAGGCCTATCATTTATCATAATCATATCAAGAAGCGCGAGCAAACCAGTCAGCTGAAGATTCCATGGTATGTGTGTGGCGTATAGTGGAAAAACATGATCATGTAACGTTGTTTCCACTATCATTTTTGTAGTACGTCACGATTCACGGAATGTAATCTTAGAACGTTCGTTATCCTGTATTTTACTGCAATATAGTATCGATACACCGAGAAGCTACATTGTGTCGTTGAAGTGTCATTGCAACGTTTTCTCCATTCTTCGGAAACGGTCTGACCTTGCGAGGTTAGCTGACAGGCTTGCTGGCTAGCAGCGCGTGCTAACTTTGTCCATTTGTTTATTGTCCAAACGCAGTAGAGAAACATTGCACCATTTTTGAACAGCCGTTCGAACGTGGGGAATCGGTCAGTGGTTACATTGTAGCCAGTGTAGAACTATGGGCAATATAAGAACGTAGCATGCGTTCAAAGTAGAATATGCCTCGCGCGGTCTGTAAGGACACACAGTTAAGTTTAGCAATGGGGCATTTGGTTGAGTAAGCAAGCATTTTGCCCTGTCATATACGTTGGTATATTTTCAATACAGGATCAAATGCATTCATACAATGTAGCCTAATGCACGCGTGTTACATAATGCCATAGTCATTCAATCGTTTCCTGGGAATCACTCCGCACAGACTTTTATAATCCGTCTCTGTTGTCTCCATAGCAACGTCATTGTGTACGGAAGTAGGTACAGCGGATTCCCACCAATCCTTACATTTCTATGGTAGCAGAGTGGGCATGACATGCTATCTGGGGAGAAGAGAATTCCTGAATATTATAGACACCACCACTGAACCTCTAGGCTAGATATGCAAAGTACTAAATGCAAAGTAAATTGTATCAGTATATGTACTTATCTATCCAGTGCAGTTGGGACAGCGGTCGGTTGTGAGTGAATGTATCAATGTCCTCTATGTTTTTAGTGTATGCAGCATGATGGACAGACTGGTTTAAATATGTATCTGATCCTTTTAATGGAAGGTGATGCCAACAAAAAAAAGTCCATCCTGGATGGACAATAAAGTTGTATTCTATTAAAAAATAAATAGTCCTTTTGGGTTTTATGGAAAAAGTATAATCTAGTGCCCAGCATATACATTTCTGAAGCAAGACCAGCTATTCCAGAGGTGTACACAATGAGATTTCACACACTGTTACTGATTCAGAACATGCTTAATTACCGTAATTTTCTATCTGTATATCTGTCGTCTAGCTCTCCAGCTCCTAAGATAGTGTTTAATCGCCTGAACGGGAAGCGATACCACACTGCAGCCACACAGAAGGAAGACACTCCATCTGCAGGCTTCACCCCCGCTCATGAAGAGAATGTCCGATTTGTGTACGAAGGTGAGACTCATTGACTACTAGACAGATGAGACGTTATCCATTTTTCTCATGCACAGAGCCATGGACTCACACTCATTCACACAGTATAAGGCTTTCATCCTGACGATATAAGGAGTATTGTAGATGCTCAAATATGCAATTTGAAGGTTATTAATGAGCTATACTAAGTTGTTTTATGCATACACATTCCAGTTCACATCATTTGAATGGAAGGCCATTGTAGCTGACTAACATCTTGACCAGCAGCCTTTTACATTTTAGTCATTTAGTAGACGCTCTTATCAGGAGCGCCTTACAGGAGCAATTAGGGTTAAGTGCCTTGCTCAAGGGCACATCGACAGATTTTTCACCTAGTTGGCTCGGGGATTAGAACCAGCAACCTTTCGGTTACTAGCACAACGCTCTTAACCACTAAGCTACCTGCATTAAAATCACTGCATTTGAGGACTAGACTACCTAATGCATGAGGAGAATAGACACTAAAGCAAACAGGGGATGTGAATATATAGAAGAGAGATGGATATATGGAGGTATAGAAGAGAGAGCGAGAGAACCAAGTGGAGTTTAGGCCTACACATGAAAGCAAACAGGGAGGATAAAAGATGGTGGAGAGAGAGAGAGAAATAACCACATGACCTCATTCAAAATAATAATTGGACCATACATTCTAAGTGGTTGATGGCTACAATAATCCACATAGTTTAAATGATGTAATCAAGTGCAAAAGTCGAGGCATTCCTTCTGACACAGTTTGGGTATAGTTTGTTAAAAATCGTCAAACCATAGAGAAGGTAAATGGTTAGATTACTTAAATTTGTGTGTTTGGGTATATGTTGTGAAATTGTTAGATATTACTTGTTAGATATACTGCACTGTCAGAGCTAGAAACACAAGCATTTTGCTACACCCGCAATAACATCTGCTAAACACATGTATGTGACCAATACGATTTGATTTGGTTGATGGAAATATTTGAGTGCTTTATCGACGTGATCAAGTACATAAGTGGAGACATTCTTTCTGACACAGTTTGGGATAGTTTGTTCTATACTTTCAGCCTGCTCTGATGAAGACATGACTTGTAGCAGAATGGAAAAGACTCAGCATGACCTGTTCTGTTGTTCTTGGAGCACTGCTCAATATTAACGGTCAGAAGGAAGTTCTGGGCATCCCGTTTGTTTTTATAAAACATCTTACAGAGCACAGCTCTACTCATTTAAAGAAAGTATTTGACTCCGTTGCCAATGCAAACAGCTATATTGTAGTGCGTGAAATAGTCAAGTTCAGTCACTGTGTTATAAAGTGATATCGGTTGTCAATGAAACCATGAAAACACTACCAAGTAATGTGAGTAAGGTGAAACTCCTTTACACTTTGCACTTCAGTGAGCTTGGTTTTATTTTTGTACATTTACATTCAAATGCTTTTCACAGAGATGTATACAGTCAACACACTGAATTTGAAAGTGTAAGGGGTGTGTTTTAACTCCATACTGAAACACACAACCTCCAGTCTTATCTCAACTCCTTCTAGTAGTGTGGCTGATGCAATGTACTGTAGTTCTGGCCTGGTCCACTCGAGTACACATCATTTCAATTTTGAGCATAAGCAAGGTTACACCTCTAGAGGAATAGTTTATTTAAAATAAAAATTATAATAATAATTAATGTAAAAGAGGAAAACGTGAACCCCCAGTTTCATAGCTGTGGGAAGTTGTGGTGCGAAGGGTGCTGCAGCAGCCCATGATACTGTAAGATCGCAATAATGGATTTATATTTTTATAAACAGCACCCCCAACCCAAAACATCTTCCTGCGGCCATGCCCAGTTTGTTTTATGTAGTCATAGGCTGCGTGTTTTTCTACAACTACCTAGGAAGTGCAGCGTAACACGCATGGAAAAAGTTATTTGCTGTAACATGTATCTTCAGTTAGTGTCTGTGTATTAATGCCCCTGTATATTCTCTCTCCCCTCTGCAGCATGGCAGGAGATAGAGCAGCAGCTGGCAGGAGATGGAGAGGGCAGTGTGGAGCCTGCTGCTGTATGTGGCCAGGGCCCCGTGCAGTACGCAGAGAAGACCCCCAGTACCACAATGAAGAGTGAGTATCTATAGGCCTTATTCACTAGCCGCCATCTTGTTTAATCAGCCTCCATCTTGCTCTACTGAAGATATTTGGGAGAGGCTGTACACTACAGTCTACCTCTACTTCCTATGTCATTACATCCAATTATGTGATGCCCAGGGCCTGTATTCACAATGCTCCTCAGAGTAAGAGTGCTGATCTAGGATCTGGTCCCCTCTGTCCATACAATCTTATTCATTATGATCTAAAATACCAAAACGGATCCTAGATCAGCACTCCTACTCATTCTCCACTTTGTCATGGTCTTAACCCTCTATTTTAGTGTATTTCTGTCTAGTCATATAAACGTCTGTCTAAAGAAACACAGCAGGCTAAGCATTTTTTTGGCTCTGTCTTATCTGCAGCTAGATAGAGAGGAGAGGTCGCAAGGCAAGCTTTCGTTTTAATGTTTAACTCTCTGGTCTATGAACAACTACCATTCTCTCACCTTGGATAAACTGGTGCACCTGCTGGTTGCTGATTTTCAAAAGTTTTACACAACCTGTTCAGTCCTGTTCAGTTTGTAGGTCACTGGACAGTTACTTAACAGTAGATGGACAGTACTGTAGTGTTTGAGGTTACAGAGAGAGAAAGAGTGAGGAGTTTGAAGTACAACTGTAATATCTCAATAAGCAAAACTCTCAGATACGGTTTTCTCCCTTTCTCACACTATTGCCTCTCCTTCTCTCTATGCAGACTTGTGCTCAGGATGTGTAGACTGTTATGTGAGATGCAGACAGGGTGTGTAGACTTGTGAGATTCAGACTGAGGTACCATAATAGTAATGTTCTCTCATTAGCACCTATTCCCTGTCTCCTTACAGACTTTGTGCCCATAGACCTGGAGGAGTGGTGGGCCCAGCGTTTCCTGGCCAACATCGCTAACCTGTCGTGACGGGACAGGAAGAGAAGGAGTAACCAGGGAGGAGAAGGGACAGGAGGTGCTGACTGGCGAGGAAGCCACATGGGCCAAGCTGTGATCAGAAGAAGCGGCGCAGGAGGAGGGGTGGAGAGAGGACATTCTGGTTCTGAAGCTGCAGTTTAGTGGGCTTCCTGTATTTTGTACCTAGTATTTTGGGTACAAAGGCATACCGATATCTGCACCGTGCTAGGGGAGTGTGTGACACTTTCCCCGAATGGTCCTGAAGTGATGAACTTTTAGACTGAACGCTCCACCTCCAAGGAAAGTGGCTGTTCCTGATTGGCTAATCAACCAGAAGAACCAATTAATGAAGAGGATCTGTGATTTTTCTTCTGCTTGTGTTTTCTTTTTAATAAGTACCTCACTGCCCCCAACATAAGTTGTGCTCAGATTGAAAAGTCTTTCTTGGCTGGTCTTTGGAGAAAAACAAAAGAAAAACAGTAAAATATTTTTCACAATTTTGCTTTGTGCTGAAGTTATTCCTGGGTAATCAAATGGGTAATCCAGGGGTTTTGAATGTTAACTACTATTTTGGCTTGTGGACAACAGTTTAATAACCCAGTGAAAATGGCTTAGTCCAGACTAGTATAGCATGCTGTAAAGATGATTGAGTTCATCCCAGGGACTTGACACTAGGAAGGGAACATAAATGTGACTTTTTTTATTTTCTCTTAGTTGTAGAAGTCCAACATTTTAAATTAAATCCAAACAATATACAACCAATATAAAACAGGAAACAATTGAACTTTAACTCAGTGGTAGTAACATTTGACAGCCTTAATTGCCACTGATAAAATGTTCACTTCAAATCCACCTTTGCCTCCACTGTATCCTCACACAGGTAACTTCAATCTGCCGTTTTAGCTACCCCTCTCCCTCCCCTTCCCCTCCCTCCAGCCCTGGTCACCCCCTTCCCTCTCCTCTTTCTCCCTCCCCTCAGTCCAGGCCTGGCTGTGGTAAACGTAATGCACTGGGAATCCAGGTAGTCTAGTAGCTTGGCTGCCCCCAGCCGGATACCTGCGGCCTTGAGTCTGGCCTGGAGGTCTGACAGGACCAGGGGCTGGTAGTGGAGGATCTGCCCGTAGAGGTGAGGGTCTGACTGGATGAAACGACGGACAGCGACGAGGCTGTCCTGGAGCTTGGAGGCAGACTGCGAGGAAGTAATGTCGTCGTTATCTGAGTCATCAGAGAGGCACTGCTCTGGATTAGACCTGGAGAATAGATTGGGGGGTGAACGGAGGAGTGTCAATGTTAGTACATTTGACTTAATTTAGCAGTCAATAAATATATTCAAGACAAATACATACATGAACAACATCTGTTAAAAAAAAAAAACACTTGCAGTGCTAACCTCTCAGAGTCTTCACTGGGTGCTGTGGAGGACTTATTGGATCCCTGAGAGGCAGAGAGAGGCTCCATGTCCTCCTCCCCACCAGGCAGTTTCACCAGGGAGACTGTAGGTGCTGCTCTTTCACTAGGCTCTTTAAACCCCCCAGTCTGGGCACAGGACACTGGCTTTCTGGTGGGCTCCATGGAGGTGGTGGTGGGTAGGGGCCCGACGGCTCTGGGGCGACCCAGGGAAGGTGCCTCATCCTCGGACTCTGAACTGATGACCTGGTGGGTGTACTGGTGGATCTCCTTGAGCTTCAGGATCATCTGGCGCTTGGGTAAGGGACGCACACCGAATCTAGAGGGAGGGAGGATACAGAGCAGGTTGGCAACAGGCTTTTACTATATGAAGAGGGAGATGGTAACAGAAAGAGAGATAGATGGAGAATATAGACAGACTACACTGAGAACTGCCATGCATTGTGCTCCTAAAATAATCTCACAAATATCCAAACAATCATCAAAAAACTATCACTGGAGGAAAAAGGACTGGAAACTAGACCAGGCTAGGTCTGCTCTGCAGATGGCAGTAGTGACGGGGGAGTGAAATAACTGCATGAATTAAATAACTGATAGAAAAGACAGAGAGACTGTTATGAAGTGATGTGTTGGGGGAGTCAGACCTATTGAGCTTGTTCTTGAGATCAGGTGTGTCCATGTCAGAGTAGCTGGGCATGGGGGTGATGGGGACCAGGGGGCCCTGCTGGCCTTTCCTACGGGACGCCACTGTGGAGAGAGGGGTCAAAGGGTAGCCAAACAAGAACAGATGTAACAAAACAGAGAATGTGTTTCACATTTGTATTGCATTTATGGATCAGAATATCACGAATGGAAGATTGTTCAATATTTCAACAGTACGAAGTAATGAAGCCAGCTTTGAACACGAGCTAGCTAGATTAAACATTAAAACCTCTATACAAGGGGTTATAACTGCTGATAGTGAATTACCTGGAGTCTTGAGCTGGGCCACTCTCTGAGCCAGAGCTACAGCATTCACCCTCTGAGAGAGAGGAAGAGCCTCCTCCTCCCCCCAGTCGTCCCAGATCTTAGCGTCCAGGAGGCTAGCGTTGATCTCTGCGTTGGCCTGGGGCGTAGTGGTGTTGGGTGGAGGTGGAGAGGGGGTGGAGAAAGAGTGGCTGGTGTGGGTTTTAGGAGGAGAGGGGGTAAAAGTAGAGGATGGTCCTGCAACCTCTCCATCTCTCCGGCCCTGTCTTGGAGGACTAGCCCCACCGCCGCTGCTCTCCATCCTCAGACTGAAGCACACGTCCTGGGATCGTTCTCCGTCCGTGTCCCCTCCTCCTGCGTTTAGGCCCCAGGAGTCATCGAAGGCCAAGGGTGGCTCGTCCATCCCGAGGAAGCTCTGTTGAAAGCTGTTAGTGGACCTCTCCATATCTTCTCCTTCTCTTTTTTCTATCTCTTCCTCCTGCTCTTCCTCCTTCACTACACTCCTTTCCAGTTCCTCTATTTCCATCCTGTCATCCGATTCCTCTCTCACCCCCCTCTCTTTCTCTCCCTCCGTCTCTCTATCTCCTGGGCTGTGGAAGTATTTAGACTCGGTGGATGGTCGGCGTTGTCCGGGGGAGCCGTTCTTCTCTCTCGGTTGGGTAAGGGACTCCTTATGTGGGGACGAGGAGGGGTCGGAAGGGTCCGAGAGGGACAGGTGCAGAGACCCCAGTCCCCCTCTCTTCCATGGGCTCCCAGAGAACCCCAGCCCCCTCCCTTTCTGCCTGGTTCCGCTGTCCCCCTCCCCTGCACCGTCTCTCAGAAGAGGGGAGGCCATGGAGGCCAGAGACGGAGCGGAGGGCTTGGGTAGATCTGAATGAAGGGGAGTGGAGCTGTAAGAATGGGGGACGTCGTGGAGAGGGGTACCCTTGGTGGAGGCGTCTGGTGGAGGGATGAAGGAGAGAGAGGGGGTCAGGCGGGGGAGGCGGGAGCGTTTTGATTGGGACTGGGAGGGGACCGTGAATACAGGGGAGCGGGCAGCACGGTCAGACCCGACTGAACCACTGTTGTATTTCTGGGAAGAGCGGTCGTCATGGTCGAGACCCAAGCTGGAGTGCCGTGGCCCACTGTTGTCTGATTTCTGCCTAGAAATAGAGGACTCTGTCTGGGCAGAATATGTAGAAACCCTGGGCGGGTTGGAGGTGGTGGAGGTCTGAAGGCTAGGCCTGAAAGGGAGGGTGGGAGAGGAGAAAACTGATGCTGCAGAAGAGGAGGAAGAGGAGTTAGCCTTAGGAAAGAGCTGAGTGCGACGCATGCTACTATAGGTCTGGGTAGAGCTGGTGCTGGTCCTCTTGGATGGCGTGGCCGGGATGAGCCAAGACATCTCTGCAGAACAGTCCATGGGACTAGTAGAACCAGCAGAACCAAGAGTAGAACCTGGTTTATAACCAGGAGGATCTGGATCTAGGCCATGATCTGAAGGTGAGACAGAAGGAACCCTCACAGAACAACTACTAGTCTCCTTCGAGCTGGGTTTCTTAGGTTCTGTGTCTGATTGGGTTCTTGAGGTGGGTTTATTGGGTTCTGTGTTGGATTGAGATCTGATTCGGGTGTAGCCTTGGTGGTTCTGGGAGAGACGAGGAGGGGGTGGTGGAGAGGGGCTGGTAGGTGCTAGATCCCCTACCTCCATCTCTTCACTAGAGTCAGACAGAACTATAAGCTCAGGTTCTTCTTTGGTTCTGTGAGGAGGGGAGAGGGGTACAGAAATACTGTAAAGACCATGACTCTCTCTCTCTACATCCTCTGGATTAGATGGTATCTTCTCTTGGAATAACTCCTTACACACAGGAACTTTCCCTCCTCCAACCACCCCCTCCGTCCTACCTCCTGCCCCGATATCAGTCATTTCCTCTGGAGACAAACCAGGAACAGGTAGGGCGGATACACCAGGGACCAGAGGAGGACTGATTGAGAGGTCAATGATTTCACTGGCTGAGTACTGGAGGGTAGGGATCGCTGTCGGTCTCGTACCCCCATCGACCCTCACCCTTGTGGGCTGGGAGCGGGAGGACAGTGGGGGTGGGGAGGTGGGCTCTGGCTGTCTCGCATCCTCCTCTACCATGGTCCTGGGGGGCTGGGAGCGGGAGAGTTTGTGGCTAGCCCTGGGGGGTTGGGAGTGGCAGGATGGGGGTGTTGGTGGGGAGGTGTGGGGCTCCTCCTGCGTCTCATAGACCCCCCAGGAGTCAGACAAGAGGCGGCTGTAGCTACGGTCCAGACTGGTGATTAGCTCCTGATCGTCATGGGGGCTGGGGTGGAGGCTTTTATTTGTAGATACCTCTCCGACACTTCTTGAGCTTGTGACGTTTGATTCAAATTGTTTTATTCTGTCTGATTCCATGGTGGCTGTTCTAGAACATTTTGGATCTCTACCTTCTGATTTGTTGAGATCAGTTTTTATCCTATTTGGACTCCCCCTGTCTGTGTCAATGTCACCCATAGCTATGGCTGCCTCCAAACTGGGCAGTTTTGTTTGAAGGGATGTCATGCGTGTTAATTCAGTCCTATCTGAGTGTTCAGCCAATGAGTGAGCTTGGATTGGAGCCTCCTGCTCTTCTTCTGTCTCTGTGAAAAATGTCACTCCTCCCTCCTCATCCTCCTCTTCTTCTGATTCTTCCTTTTCACTCTCTTTCCCTTCATCCCTCTTTCTCTGAGTGGCGGCAAACTCATATATCTCCTCCATCTCTTCTTCGTTCACCCTTTCTTCGTTCGTCTCTCCGTCTTCTATCGTCACGCCATCCCCTCGCCCCTCCCCCTCCATCGCTATCTCTCCTTCCTCTGCTCTGCCCTCATCTTCCTCAACAACCTCTTCGTTCCACATAGAGCGGAGGAGCTCCATGAAGACCTGGTCTCGGTGCTCCTCCTCTCCCCCAGATTGATGCTCCTGGGCTGGGTAGTCTCCCCACGGATCCCCCTGTCCCTCTACACCTCTGTGGATGTCTGTCTGAGCTGGGTAGAGATGGCACAGCTGCTGCAGCTCCTCCAGGTCGAACCTGATGAGGACAAAACAGAGAGAACGAAGGAGTGTTACAGAAAGAGAGGGAGACAGACAGAAAGAGAAACAGAAAGCAACAGGGGAGGGAAGATAAAGAACAATATGTTAATTCTAACTCACTCTTTATTTATTATGTAATACTCTCTGTTACTTAGATTAAGTCATATCACTTAAACACCAGTCTACCCATCCAGACGGAGGTGTTTTGAGTCAGACTTTACCTGGATGCCAGCTCCTGTACGTGTGGCAGCAGGGTGGGTGTGAGGGGGCAGTGGGCTGTGTAGATGTACTGGAGCAGGGTATACACAGCCTGGCCTGGTACCTCACCCAACAACACCCTCTGGGCTGAGGGCATGGCCTCCTCCTGCACCCCAAATCCACTGTCATGGACCTGGGAAAGAGACAGAGGGTGGGGGGAGGGAAAGAGACAGAGGGTGGGGGGAGGGGGGGAGACAGAGGGTGGGGGGAGGGGGGGGAGACAGAGGGTGGGGGGAGGGGGGGGGGGAAGAGGGATGGGGTGGGGGGAGAGAGACAGAGGGATAGGGTGGGGGGAGAGAGACAGAGGGATGGGGTGGGGGGAGAGAGACAGAGGGATGGGGTGGGGGGAGAGAGACAGAGGGATGGGGTGGGGGGGAGAGAGAGACAGAGGGATGGGGTGGGGGGAGAGAGAGACAGAGGGATGGGGTGGGGGGAGAGAGACAGAGGGATAGGGTGGGGGGAGAGAGACAGAGGGATAGGGTGGGGGGAGAGAGACAGAGGGATAGGGTGGGGGGAGAGAGACAGAGGGATAGGGTGGGGGGAGAGAGACAGAGGGATAGGGTGGGGGGAGAGAGACAGAGGGATGAGGTGGGGGGAGAGAGACAGAGGGATGGGGTGGGGGGAGAGAGACAGAGGGATGGGGTGGGGGGAGAGAGACAGAGGAATGGGGTGGGGGGAGAGAGAGACAGAGGGATGGGGTGGGGGGAGAGAGAGACAGAGGGATGGGGTGGGGGGAGAGAGAGACAGAGGGATGGGGTGGGGGGAGAGAGAGACAGAGGGATGGGGTGGGGGGAGAGAGAGACAGAGGGATAGGGTGGGGGGGAGAGAGAGGGATAGGGTGGGGGGGGGAGAGACAGAGGGATAGGGTGGGGGGGGGAGAGACAGAGGGATAGGGTGGGGGGGGGAGAGACAGAGGGATGGGGTGGGGGGGGAGAGACAGAGGGATGGGATGGGGTGGGGGGGAGAGACAGAGGGATGGGATGGGGTGGGGGGGGGAGAGACAGAGGGATGGGGTGGGGGGGGGAGAGACAGAGTGATGGGGTGGGGGGGGGAGAGACAGAGGGATGGGGTGGGGGGGGGAGAGACAGAGGGATAGGGTGGGGGGGAGAGAGACAGAGGGATGGGGTGGGGGGGGGAGAGACAGAGGGATGGGGTGGGGGGGGGAGACAGAGGGATGGGGTGGGGGGGGGAGAGACAGAGGGATGGGGTGGGGGGGGAGAGACAGAGGGATGGGGTGGGGGGGGAGAGACAGAGGGATGGGGTGGGGGGGGGAGAGACAGAGGGATGGGGTGGGGGGGGGAGAGACAGAGGGATGGGGTGGGGGGAGGGAGACAGAGGGATGGGGTGGGGGGGGGGGAGGGATGGGGTGGGGGGGGGGAGGGATGGGGTGGGGGGGGGGAGGGATGGGGTGGGGTGGGGGGGGGGGGGATGGGGTGGGGAGACAGAGGGATGGGGTGGGGGGGGGGGAGACAGAGGGATGGGGTGGGGGGGGGGAGACAGAGGGGTGGGGGGGGGGAGACAGAGGGATGGGGTGGGGGGGGAGAGACAGAGGGATGGGGTGGGGGGGGAGAGACAGAGGGATGGGGTGGGGGGGGGAGAGACAGAGGGATGGGGTGGGGGGGGAGAGACAGAGGGATGGGGTGGGGGGGAGAGAGACAGAGGGATGGGGTGGGGGGAGAGAGACAGAGGGATGGGGTGGGGGGGGGAGAGACAGAGGGATAGGGTGGGGGGGAGAGAGACAGAGGGATGGGGTGGGGGGAGAGAGACAGAGGGATGGGGTGGGGGGGGGAGAGACAGAGGGATGGGGTGGGGGGGGAGAGACAGAGGGATGGGGTGGGGGGGAGAGAGACAGAGGGATAGGGTGGGGGGAGAGAGACAGAGGGATAGGGTGGGGGGAGAGAGACAGAGGGATAGGAGGGTGGGGAGAGAGACAGAGGGATAGGGTGGGGGGAGAGAGACAGAGGGATAGGAGGGTGGGGAGAGAGACAGAGGGATAGGAGGGTGGGGAGAGAGACAGAGGGATAGGGTGGGGGGAGAGAGACAGAGGGATAGGGTGGGGGGAGAGAGACAGGGATAGGAGGGTGGGGAGAGAGACAGGGATAGGAGGGTGGGGAGAGAGACAGAGGGATAGGGTGGGGGGAGAGAGACAGAGGGATAGGGTGGGGGGAGAGAGACAGAGGGATAGGAGGGTGGGGAGAGAGACAGAGGGATGGGGTGGGGGGAGAGAGACAGAGGGATAGGGTGGGGAGAGAGAGACAGAGGGAGAGAGTGGGGAGGGAGAGAGTGGGGGGAGAGAGGGGAGAGAGAGACAGAGGGAGAGAGTGGGGAGAGAGAGAGAGAGTGGGGAGAGAGAGACAGAGGGAGAGAGTGGGGAGAGAGAGACAGAGGGAGAGAGTGGGGAGAGAGAGACAGAGGGAGAGAGTGGGGAGAGAGAGACAGAGGGAGAGAAGGACAGATGATAGAGGGAGGGATTGAGAGAACGAGAGATAGAAAACAAATCATAATTCAACTGTAAATAAAAAATGGTTTCAAATGAGAACCATACAAGCAAATATTACTAGGTGAAATCCACACATGCACTTACCATCTGCGCCAGCAGGGGGCATCGAGCGTACAGCATGAATGAATGGGTGAAGTACACCTCCCCACTGTCCACCTGTAGCTGGACATCACTGAACTGGGGGTTGTTCACCATACTGGTCAGGTCTGAGGCCAGCCTGGACAGCGCCACCTATGGGTCAGAGACATACACAACAGCTACCATCACAGAGCAATGTGGTCCTCTGTAGCTCAGCTGGTAGAGCACGGCGCTTGTAACGCCAAGGTAGTGGGTTCGATCCCCGGGACCACCCATACACAAAAAAATGTATGCACGCATGACTGGATAAAAGCGTCTGCTAAATGGCATATTATTATTATTTATTATTAATGAGCAGGCAACAAGTGTCCAACACAGGTATGAGAAGGTGATTATATTAGCCCAGGGGTAGCCAACCCTCTTTCTGGAGAGCTACTGGATGTGTAGGGTTTTTCTCCAACCCTACTCTAACACACTGGACTCAGCTAATCAAGGTCTAGTTATGAAAAGGTATACAATAAAGTGGAAGACTTCTAAAAGGTGCCTTACTGATTTCTGGTTGCTCCTGTTGGTGTCTCTGCTTTGAGGAACAGATCTCCTTTGATGGCTTTCAGTGTTTCTAATGCTCTCTGGGATGAAGCCACTGAGACACAGGTCAGGGGGTTCGTCTGTGCTCTCAGGAACAAAGCCACTTAGGTGGAAGTCTGTAACAGTGCTCTCTTTATCTGAGCACAGAGGGAAGATAAACAACGTTAGAGGTACAGTATGTTTGACTTTCAGGGATGCTAGCTACTTTTAGGTATGCTAGCTACTTTTAGGTATGCTAGCTACTCTCAGGGATGCTAGCTACTCTCAGGGATGCTAGCTACTCTCAGGGATGCTAGCTACTCTCAGGGATGCTAGCTTGGGATGCTGTGGGTGTTCCATCTCCATGTCTGTGAGCGTGTGTATACATCCTGTGTCTGTAGTGGAAAAATAGGGAGTGAACAACGATGAAGGCCAGTGACGAAGATGCATCTAGCGACTTGCAGGTGCTGAGGCCCAGAGTAAGGACTCTATCAGGATTTATGGCATCGTCTGGAAGGCTGACCCTATGACGGCTATCACAAAAGTCAAACACACCTTATCCCTGGCTTTCTCCGTGGCGTGACGTTCGCGTAGAACCATGGGAGCACGGACACCGTCGGGGGTTGTGAAGACAGATGAAAACTTGAATCATCTAAATGAATGTTACTGTGTGAATTAAAATGTCTTGTTTGGATTGATTTAAGAGTTCATAAAGAGCTGTGCATTTTTGTGTGTTTTATTGTACTGTAAGTGCTATGGATTGATAGTTAAAGAGTTACTGTGTTATTCTGTCTGCTGGACGGCGGTCAGTTCAAAGAGGGAGCGACCAGATGTGAGCTCCTGTCATTCAGATAAGGGAGGTTCTGGAGTTCATGTGGTATTTTTATGATTTGAGTTTTTTGTTTCGGCCAAACAAAGTGATGTTAATTAGACGATGGGAGATACTGAGATTTGGCGCTCAGGGGAGAATAAAAGATGGGTGGAAACTTAGTTCATGTATTCATTGTAAACCAATCTCCTGGTGTAGCGTTCCATTACACCATAGTGTGTCATTTATACATTTAGACTTTTAGATATTTTGTATCTTTTGACATTGAAGACCTCTGGTATGTATCATTTGATAATTGTATTCTTATTGCGCAACTGTAATACATTGGATTACTTTAGCTATAGATAAGAACTGTAGGCTGCATATTTCTGAGTAATATTCCTTGAATTATTATTTGATGTATGGTCTAATGGTAAATGTCATTCATACTAAACATAGAATATATGCTTGGCCTCTAACTGTACAGCTCTGAGCTAAGGTTAAATCAATCATTTTATGCTAGGACATTGATCGCAAGATATTAGCTCTGTCTCTCAGCCTCTTAATAATTGCATAAGGGTTATCTCGGACACATGTAACATAGTATTCTGAGTGGTGATGCAAGGCTTGCTACCTTGACTAGATCCATGGGATACGCTCATGGGCCTATAGCATTCACACGATAATGGAGTCAGATTGAAGATTATACTATGGATGTATTACTCCTATACTAACTTCTGTCATCCTCGGTTGGATTTCCACTCCTTTACATGTCAGTGTCTTTGTGTTTTGTGCACATTCTTACCCCTGTGTGTTTCCTGTATATAACAGTTCTCCCAGGAGTAGCTCTCACCTCTGGCAGGTCCTGGGGAAGAGTAGCCCCACTGTGTGAGGGTCATTCCCTCATCAGCCAGCTCTATCAGGTCACACAGAGTCTGGCTGCCCACTGGAAGGTGCCCTGTCCCTGGGGTGGAAGGGAGCGAAGAGGGGGCTGCCTGGGTGGAGGGGACTGGTCGTTTGGAGGAGGGGATAGGTTGCTTGGTCATAGAGATGCCTTCTATTATGGAAGGGTTGGTGGAGGATACTGGCATGGCCTTGGTGGGAGACACCATATCCATCTAGGAGAAGACAAATTGTGTGAAATAAATGTAAGTGTGAATGAAAAGGAGACTATGAATCGAGATACACGCATACTATTAATGCAAATCAGAGTATTAGAAGCACAGATGTGAAAGTATGAGTAACACACACACACACACAGGCTCTCACCTTTACAGACACCCAAGGCTGTATAAACTCTCTGAGCTCTGGGGTGTAGAACTCAGAGATGACCTTTGGCCCTCCGTCCCGCAACGCACTCTTCTGCCAGAGGGGGGCAGCGCTGCAGGAGGGCAGGGTGCTGGGGCAGCGTGTGGGGGTTGGCGGCGAGGGGGCGCGGGTATGGAGGAGGAGGGCAGCCACACGCTCCTGTAGTCGCCTCAGGGCTGTCTCCGAGTCCTGGACCAGGAGGAGGGGAGGGGGGCGAGGGGGTGCCCCCTTTTTCCTCTTGCTACGCCCCTTACCTGGGGAAGGGGTCAAGAGAAAAGGAGGACACGGCTATGATATTAATCATATAATAGAAACATAAAATTGTTTATACATGTATTGTTTCATATCAATGCATTTAGTATAGTTTGCTCCTGTTTTATATAATAAAGGGAAATAATTTTTCATCACAGCAAATACATCCTTATAATCATAGCATAATGCATTGCCTAAACAAGATGTAGGTTCAGTCAAGATAGTGACTTACTTGTCTTACTTGGTTCAGCTCTCCACTTCAATGGTGAAAGAGGGAGGAGGGCTGGGAGCTGCTGACCCCCTTCTCTCTCTGTCTCCCTCTGTATCTCTCTCTGCATATCCCGCTCCATCTCTTTCTCCTTCTCCAGGAGGGAGTGGGACAGGGCCATGGCCACCATGGTGTCTTCGTCTAGGCCACGGGGCTTCTTTCTGGGCTTCTTCCTGCCCGGGAGGCTGGGGTCTGTGGAGCCTTTACGCTTGGAGCCTCCGGCCTGCGGACTGGGGGAGAGGAGAGGGTTACTCAAGGGTAGAATAGAATAGTTTATTGTCCTCCAACATTTTAACAATGCAGTGTTTCTCCTACATTTATTTATCTAGGTGGGTCACAAAGGCCCCAAAAGCAGCATACAGGGGTGGTTCAGTAGGGCACAATGTTAGCTCTATCAAGTACACTTGTATCTGCAATGTTCAGTATGTTGCACCCTCCTGAACATGACTTAATGCTTCTAACATCAAAGTTATCGATTTAATGTACAGTAACAGCAGTCAGGTTTTTTGGGTTGGTTGATGGTTCAAAGGGGGCGGGACCAATCAGGCCAGGTTGACTTACGGTTGGTTGGCGGTGCTGTCAGTCAGGCTCCCTGCAGCCTCGGCAGCCTGTCTCTGTACAGCCTGCAGCAGCACGGCAGGAGCCACGCCCATCGTGGAGGAGCAGCGCTTCAGGTGGGCCGCGCGACTCTTCTGGGACTTGAACCGTTTACCACAGATGGGGCACTCTGGGACGCGGGGAGCGGGAGGAGGGGCGGGGGCAGCACGGGGGGCACTGTCCTCACTCTCATCTAGACACCTGGATAGGGGACATTGGGTGTCCCAATAATGTCAATTGGTTTATTTTCCTTGTCTCCTTTCCTTCATCTGCACTGATCTGAAAACACTGGACTGTTGAAGGCTACATACACATCAGAAGCTACAAGAGGACATGATTTCACCTATCCAGTTCTTCAAGATCAGGAAAGGAAACAAGGCAGTATCTTCTTTGGAGTCATTGACTGTTCTATTAACAGACATAATCTGGAGTTAGATGGGTCTTTGGAGTTAATGACTGTTCTATTAACAGACAGATTCTGGAGAAAGATGGGTCTTTGGAGTCATTGACTATTCTATTAACAGACAGAATCTGGAGTTAGATGGGTCTTTGGAGTCATTTACTATTCTATTAACAGACAGAATCTGGAGTTAGATGGGTCTTTGGAGTCATTGACTGTTCTATTAACAGACAGATTCTGGAGTTAAATGGGTGAGAGAGCAAGTGTGTGTGTCCAGCTCCAGTAGTCCCTACCTGTTGATGTGCTGGGTGCATCCTGTGGGGCTCATGGCAGATAGGTCCTTCTGGCAGAGCTGACAGAAGAACAGGCCACCCTGCTCTAGGTCCACTGCCCTACCGTGGGCCACAGCCTGGGCCTCCCTGTCCAGCTCCTCCTGTAGACGCAGGGCCAGGGCCTCATCTGAGTCATCCATCTGGGGGTCCAGCGGTAGGGGAGTGGAGGCGGAGGTGGATGGAGCTGAACAGGGGAGGGCAGAGGTGGAGAGAAGGGTAATTAGCATGCCATTGAGTACACACACAAATGAATGAAAAGACACACCATATAATCTAGACACAGTGATGGATCTCACCTTGATTACCTTGCAGTGGATAGGGAGCAGCACCGTCACTTTCACTCCCTGTTGCTGCAGGCTGATTCCTCTCACCATGCACCAGCTTCTGTGGATTGACTCTCTTGAACTGCTGCATCCTGTGTAGCACTTTCTCCTTCACCCCCATTCCCTTATCCTCAGGTCGAGACCCATCAACATCCACAGCCACTGATGACCCATTCTCTCCTCCACCAAGTCCAATTCCTCCATTGACCACTGCTTGTTTAGATTCGTCTGTATTGGAGGGAAGTGGGATTGGTTCATCACAAGCGGTAGAGATGGAGGAAACGTGTTCAGAGTTGTTACCCAAAGCTCCCATGGAACTTGGGCCAACATCTTTCTTCTTCCTCCTAATCGTCACCCTTTTGGTGGGTATGTATTTCGCAGTGTCCTGGGACGAGGGCTCTGCAACACTTCTCTTCTCGGTTTCGCCTGCTTTCCTGCGGACTCGTTTGAGCAACTTGGAGCAGAGGTCCACGAAGTCTTGATCTGAGTCGTCCATCGTATTTGATTGTAGTGGTCTGCTTCTTGCGCCACTAGATAGCTAGCTAGATGTGTTGATTGTTTTGCTAGTAGCTAGCCTCTCGGATTGATAGCCATGGAGGTTAATGCTGCTAGCTAGCTAGCAATGTGGGGTGGCATTTGGGAAATATCCTCTCTTCAGCATAAATATTCTGCATCATTTAGGAATTAATGTGCCATTACTGCATGAAAATTGAAGTTGCATATATGATAGTGGAAACATGTATTACGAGCTAAATTTAGTTTATTATTCAAAATACTTACATTCAACCGCTTCACATTATACTTCCTGTCACGTGACAACAGGCTTGACGTCCACCCAGGTCATGTGATAGGGTGGATTCATGCGTTACAAGACCCGTTATTAAAGTACTAAATAAGTTAGAACATTTAGACAAATAAATACCAGTAGAAGAATAGCAACTAGCTTTTAACTGAAGTATAAGTGACCATATACATTTTTTTTGGCCTTGATGGCTATATCATTTGATTCAACAATAAAATATTCTAAAATCCCCAGCTTCTCCCCTGAAATCATGGCAAGTCATTTGCAATGAATCCACTCTGTGTGTTGAATGCAATGTTTCAATTTAACCTGAAATTTGCATGGCTTCTTGAGAGATAATTGAATGAAGCCCACATACTCACTTTACCTCTTCTCATTCTGAGACGCCCTAATACTCGCTTTACCTCTTCTCATTCTGAGACTGATATACAGTCGTGGTCAAAAGTTTTGAGAATGACACAAATATTAATTTTCACAAAGTCTGCTGCCTCAGTTTTTATGATGGCAATTTGCATTTACTCCAGAATGTTATGAAGAGTGATCAGATGAATTGCAATTAATTGCAAAGTCCCTCTTTGCCATGAAAATGAACTTAATCCCCCCAAAACATTTCCACTGCATTTCAGCCCTGCCACAAAAGGACCAGCTGACATCATGTCAGTGATTCTCTCGTTAACACAGGTGAGAGTGTTGACGAGGACAAGGCTGGAGATCACTCTGTCATGCTGATTGAGTTAGAATAACAGACTGGAAGCTTTAAAAGGAGGGTGGTGCTTGAAATCATTGTTCTTCCTCTGTTAACCATGGTTACCTGCAAGGAAACACGTGCCGTCATCATTGCTTTGCACAAAAAGGGCTTCACAGGCAAGAATATTGCTGCTAGTAACATTGCACCTAAATCAACCATTTATCGGATCATCAAGAACTTCAAAGAGAGAGGTTCAATTGTTGTGAAGAAGGCTTCAGGGCGCCCAAGGAAGTCCAGCAAGCGCCAGGACCGTCTCCTAAAGTTGATTTAGCTGCGGGATCGGGGCACCACCAGTGCAGAGCTTGCTCAGGAATGGCAGCAGGCAGGTGTGAGTGCATCTGCACACACAGTGAGGCGAAGACTTTTGGAGGATGGCCTGGTGTCAAGAAGGGCAGCGAGGAAGCCACTTCTCTCCAGGAAAAACATCAGGGACAGACTGATATTCTGCAAAAGGTACAGGGATTGGACTGCTGAGGACTGGGGTAAAGTCATTTTCTCTGATGAATCCCCTTTCCGATTGTTTGGGGCATCCGGAAAAAAGCTTGTCCGGAGAAGACAAGGTGAGCGCTACCATCAGTCCTATGTCATGCCAACAGTAAAGCGTCCTGAGAACATTCATGTGTGGAGTTGCTTCTCAGCCAAGGGAGTGGGCTCACTCACAATTTTGCCTAAGAACACAGCCATGAATAAAGAATGGGACCAACATCCTCCGAGAACAACTTCTCCCAACCATCCAAGAACAGTTTGGTGACGAACAATGCCTTTTCCAGCATGATGGAGCACCTTGCCATAAGGCAAAAGTGATAACTAAGTGGCTCGGGGAACAAAACATCAACATTTTGGGTCCATGGCCAGGAAACTCCCCAGACCTTAATCCCATTGAGAACTTGTGGTCAATCCTCAAGAGGCGGGTGGACAAACAAAACCCCACAAATTCTGACAAACTCCAAGCATTGATTATGCAAGAATGGGCTGCCATCAGTCAGGAAGTGGCCCAAAGTTAATTGACAGCATGCCAGGGCGGATTGCAGAGGTCTTGAAAAAGAAAGGTTCAACACTGCAAATATTGACTCTTTGTATAAACTTAATGTAATGATCAATAAAAGCCTTTGACACTTTTGGAATGCTTGTAATTATACTTCAGTATACCATAGTAACATCTGACAAAAAAATCTAAAAACACTGAAGCAGCAAACTTTGAAGACCAATACTTGTGTCATTCTCAAAACTTTTGACCACGACTGTACACTCACTGAGAAGCCCTAATACTCACTTTACCTCTTCTCATTCTGAGACAGATATACACTCACTGAGAAGCACTAATACTCACTTTACCTCTTCTCATTCTGAGACAGATATACACTCACTGAGAAGCACTAATACTCACTTTACCTCTTCTCATTCTGAGACAGATGTACACTCACTGAGAAGCACTAATACTCACTTTACCTCTTCTCATTCTGAGACAGATATACACTCACTGAGAAGCCCTAATACTCACTTTACCTCTTCTCATTCTGAGACAGATATACACTCACTGAGAAGCACTAATACTCACTTTACCTCTTCTCATTCTGAGACAGATATACACTCACTGAGAAGCACTAATACTCACTTTACCTCTTCTCATTCTGAGACAGATATACACTCACTGAGAAGCACTAATTCTCACTTTTCCACTCATTTTCTATAAAACACGCTCACAACCTCATCCTAGTTTGCTATCAAAATTGCGGGGCAAACAATCCTGGGGCGACAGGTAGCTTAGTGGTTAAGAGCGTTGTGCCAGTAACTGAAAGGTCGCTGGTTCTAATCCCCGAGCCGACTAGGTGAAAAATCTGTTGATGTTCCCTTGAGCAAGGCACTTAACCCTAATTGCTCCTGTAAGTCGCTCTGGATAAGAGCGTCTGCTAAATGACCAAAAAAATAATAATCCCATTGAGACACACAAACCACTCTGATACAGAAGTATAACTCCAAGTGTTGTCTGTTGCACACAGTTTATTTAACAATATGGTATATAAGTAAGAAATGAGTCTTTAACCAGTTTATACAGTGATTTCATTCGCGCTTCCTTATATTTATAGTATTTTTGCTTAATAACAACTTGCATGATTTACAATAGGGAGCTAGGAGAACGTAACCCACCCCAAGTTTTATTCAAGTTTGTGTTTTTGAGAGAGGGGAATGAGGATGGAGGGTTGATAGATAGCTGGACTATTTATTTATCTCTTTTCAAAACAAACAAGCAGTCAACCAGTGAACCCCCATTCCCCCTCAGGATAGTCCGTCTGTCCCCCATTCCTCCTCGGGATAAGAGTCGGTTTTCTGTTCTCTTTATATACTTAACTTTACACATCAACAAATTATGACAAACTTTTTAAATGACAGAACCACAATTTTCTACATCCTCAAGTCAAGACAGAGATTCCGGTTTCCAGGCTAGTGAGATATTGTCCTTGTTTTTTGTGTGTGTGTGTGTGTGTGTGTGTATCAAGTGTTTCTGCATACATGCCAGTGTATTACACAAACTGCCATAGTCCATTTCCTATTTCAATACAAATGGATAGTTCTCCTCGAACACACACACTTCACAAAGAGGAAAAGGAGGAGTCCCTCCCTCTCAAATGCAGGTGGTTCTGTAAAAATGGTACAACACTTTAGATTACAATTGCCAGGGCTGCATCTGGAATGGCTCCCTATCCCCTATATAGTACACTACACTATATTGGGAACATGGAGCCATTTTCTAGATGCAGTCCCAGGAATGAGAAGAGCTTGAGAAGAGAAAAGAAACCTGGCCCGATTCCCAGACAAAATTATTTTACAGTCTCAACACAAAAGAAAAAAATGCTTTACTTTTTTTCTCCAAAAAGGTACAAAATAAAAAGTATGAATACTATAATGCAATTGTTTTATACATTTTCTTTAAAAAGGAAACAAAAAGGCATGACATCATACCAAATACCAAACAAATAAAACAAAGTCTGAGCACATTTTGGTCTCAACCAAAAAATATATATTCTTTGTGATTTAAACGTCTTTTAAACAGCAATTTGCAAAATCCCTCGACTCATAAGGAAGAAGAAACACCAGTTTTAGGAAACATCAACATTCCCCTATAAGTGTCGGCATTTAACATTTTACCCCATTTTCTCTCTTTTTACATCTCTTGAAACTTTTTACATGTAAGTAAAAACAAAACAAAAAAATGAGATTTTTCATTGCTTTATAAAGAACAAACAATATCTCAAATAAGGGAGGGGCCCGGAGTCCGAATACATCAGTGGAGGATGGGGGGAGACCGTGGTTTGTTTCTAGATGCATCCCAAATGGCACCCTAATCCCTACATAGTGCACTACTTTTGAGCAGGGCCCTGGTGCACTAATTGGGAATAGGGTGTCACCTATTTGGGACGTAGCCCAAGTCTCCCGTTTAATGCTACAATCCCTCCACAAACTTCTCCAGCGTATCTCCCGTCGTATCCCCTCCTGTGCCCAAGTCATTGTTCAACCCTCCTCTGGCGGGCGTGTTTATCTGCGATAGCATAGCGCTCTGCTCCGCCGTGGCCAAGTGTCCCTGGTCCATGGAGCCAGGCATGGGGCCTGCCAAGCCCGGGTGGGGGGACCCCGAGTGGGGTGAGGGCTGAACCTGGGGCGAAGGGCTGGAATGTGGGTGTTGTTGCGAGGGCGGGCACGGGGATTGTACGGGTGCAGGGGACCGGTTGGAGAGGGCATTGGCCATGGGGGACTGGCCAGGGAGGTGAGCTCCAGGCTGGGGCTGGCCGGCCAGCAGGTGGGCCTGGGCCTGGGGACTCATGGTGGGGCTGGGCTGGACCGGGGAGCCCCCCGTCTGCTGCTTGAGGACGGCCTGTTGGTTAGGGATACCCTGCTGTTGTTGTTGGAGCATCCGCTGGTGCAAGAGGTTCTGGGTGGTGGCGGTGGGGTCCATGCCCATGCCAGACTGACCCATCTGGGCCATGGGAGGGAGCTGGCCCTGGCCCTGCATGGCTAGCTGCTGCTGCTGCATGCGGAGCTGAGAGTAGCTGGCTGGATGGGCCTGCTGCTGCTGCTGCTGTTGCTGTTGTTGCTGTTGTTGTTGTCGTAGGAGCTGTCTCCGGTAGAGCTCCTGTATCTGGGCAGCGTTGGGTTGGGGGTTGTGTCCAGGGTTCATGAGTTGCCCCTGGGGTCCTAAAGCAGCCATCCCCTGGGCGGTGGGTTGTTGAGGCTGCTGAGGGGGCATCCCAGGCCTCTGGACCCCCCCAGCCCCAGCCTGCATGGCTGCCATGGCCTGCATCGCCGGCTGGGCTCCCAACATCCCCGGCTGCTGTTGTTGCTGGGGGTTGCTGGCGTGGTACTTTGCCGTTCTCTGTTTGATGAATGCCGCCATGAGCTGGGGGTTGGACTTCAGGATGTTGAGGACCTGCTGCTGCTGCTGGGGTGAGCTGGGGGACTTGAGGGTCATCAGGAGGTCCTGGAGGGCGTTGGGGGCGATGGCCCCGGGTCTCTGGGGCGGCGTCTGGGGTCTGGGACCCCCCGGCTGGGGGACTAGCATCCTCTGAGCCTGGGCCTGTTGCTGAGGAGACATCATGGGTCTCTGTTGCATCGGTATCCCCTGCTGGGGTTGACCCACCTGGGGAGGGACTCCAACTCCTGGTTGTCCAGGCTGAGCTCCCCCAGTGCTGGGCCACTGACCTGGGGCCATGGGCTGCTGCATGCCCTGGGGCCCTCTGGGTCCCACCATTTGACCCCCAACCATCTGCATGGGTCCGGCCATGCGTTGCTGCTGCTGGGGGTTCTGCTGGGGGTTCTGCTGGTGCATCGGCAGGCCGTTCATGTTGACCCGGTAGTTCTGCTGGTTCTGCTGCTGCGCTTGGGCCACCATCTCAATGTGCCGCGCCATCTTGACTGCAGCGAGAGGGGGTTGTTGTTGAGGGGGTTGTTGAGGTTGAGGGGGTGGCTGGGGTTGGGGAGGTTGCGGGGGGAGAGGTGACTGCTGCTGGTGTAAAGGGGACGCTTGAGGTCCCCCCTTGCCCTTGGAAGCTGGCGTTAGGGGATGACCGTTGCGAGGAGAGAACGCTGGGGTCTGCGGCTGGTTCGAAAGCGGTTGTTGGGGGGTTTGGGGTGGGTTATGCTGGGGGTGGGAGGGGGTTGTGTTGGGGGTTGTAGTGGGGGCCAGAGGGGGGGATGGTAAGCTCTGGGGCATTGCTCTTCCCTGCATGGTAGCCATTCTTCTCCTCATCATCTGAGCCTGCTGTAGGCGGTGCTGGAGCTGCTGCTGCCGTAGCTTGTGCTTGATGTTCAGACAGAACGGTACGGGACACTTGTTCTCCTGGCAGTGCTTGGCGTGGTAGCAGCACAGGGCGATGAGCTGCTTGCACACAGGGCAGCCGCCGTTGGTCTTCCTCTTGCAACCTAAAATAGATAAGAGAATATATGTTATTGTCAATTTTCAAGGAGACATTAAAAAGTGTATTTTTCCTTTATCTCAACCCCCAGAGACACACATGGATCCACAGAGAGGTTAAGAGGACAGGGTCAGTCGCAGTGCAGCGCCCTTCGAGCAGTTTTGGGGTTAAGTGCCTTTCTCAAGGGCACAACAGCAGGATACTGATGCCAGCAACCGATTACATTACCTTTGGTGTGCTGCACCACGCGCTTCATCTTCTGGCAGGACGGCAGGCTGCAGTTGGCGTTGCGACACTGGCAGGCATGAACCAGGGACTGGATGCAGCGCTGGATGCTGAGACGGCGTGACTCCTGGGGACTCTTAGAGGCCTCGCCGGCGCCACCCGCTCCATTGCTGTCGTCGTCCAGCCCCAGGCCCCACTTGACCATCTGGTGCTCGTGGCCCTTGGCGGCATAGCAGTTGATACACAGGTCAAAGTCCTGAGAGGAGAGAGGTGGAGGTTAATACATGCATGGACAGATGTAAGTGACAGAGCACAGCTATTGCCTGCTTGTTCTTTAGGGTTACTGTAAAACACTTTTTGACTACAGGCTTTATAAAACTCATTTGATTGTTTGGGACAAAGACACAGGAACATGGTATAAATCTCCAAAGATTGTGAGGATGTATGCATGTGTGTGTGTCTTACCTCACAGACGGTACAGTGCCAGCGAGTCTCCACGTGGTGTTTACACTCATTGCAGGTGTAGACGAAGCGGTCCTGACCCTGGTTGTGCAGCTCCACCAGCATACACATGGTGCTCCACTTACACCTTATGGAAACAAACGGTCGAAATTCATCAACCAATGGTCCTCTATGGCAGTGGTTTTCAAACCTCTCCTCAGGGACCCCCAGCCGTTCCATGGATCTAATCTATTCCACAGCTAGCACACCTGATTCAACTTGTCAACTAAACAGCCTTGAATAGGTGAATCAGGTGAGTTAGTTCAGGGCTACAACTAAATTGTGAAATGTCTGAGGGTCCCAGAGGAGAGGTTTGAAACCACTGGCCTATGGAACGCTCTACCTTACCACCACTCCATCCATCAATACATTTTAAAACTGGCCTAAAAATACTAAAACACTTTAACAGACTCTCTCTGTGAAGGCCTTTTAGCATCTACCATTGTTGCTTTAGCTGGCTTGATTCTTACTGTATGTTGACTTTATTGTTACACTTAGCAGATGTGCTTATCCAGAGCGACTTACAGTCACAGTGCATTCAACTTAGGTAGGTAAGACAGTCATAATTGTTCAATTCTAAGGTAGAATTAAAGATGTAGAACTTTGAGATTCCTCTATTATGAAAAGCGCTATACAAATCAAATGTATTATCATTACCTCCTGAGAGAGCTGAACTCCCAGTGCTTGTCCCGGGCCAGGGTGAGGAAGGCGTCGCGGCCGTCCATCAGGTCACAGTTCAGCAGGGGGTCAGGGTCCATGATGGGGGGCAGCATATTGGCCATCTGGGCCGAGTGCAGGTGGATCACAAAGAACACCTGGAGGGAGAGAGGAGAGCAGTTAGACATACACTTGAAGAGAGCATCACTCAATTCTTGGTTGTTTGCCATTGGGTTTGGATCAGGCCAATAATATCCCAGCTCAGAGATTCTAGAAGAGAATCTACACATGGCACCATTCTAAGAAACAACTTCATAAAACAGTTAAAGCCATTGAAAGACGACGTGTATCTCAAAGCGAAAGTGGCGACGTCATCATACCTCTTTGTGTTTCTCCAGGCTGGCGTAGAGCTTCTGGGACAGGTCATTGGCTACATTCGGCATACCAGGCTTCTTCTTATTGGTTCGGCTCACGCTGCCCTTGTTCTTATTGGTCTTCTTGCTGTTCTTCTTCTTGGCGTTCTTAGTGTCCCCTGGCGTGCCCTGAGGGAAGAGAAGAGGGAAGAGTTAGAAAAATATGGCAAATCAACAAATGTTTACACACAGGACAGTGAGGGCACAAACAATCACACGTATGTTATGCATTCAACTAATACATCATTTCACATAAAAACTACATTTTAAGACAAGACACTAGAGAGGTAGGAGTTATATGTATTCATGTAGGTAGGTTAGCTATTGATAATGATATTGTCTCTAGTACTATTATTGCTAGTTCCCCGTTATCGGTCTATCCTATGACAGACTCGTCTCTCCTCCTCCTCCTACCACCTCCGGTGTATCGGAGCAGGATACGTTCTCCTCCTTCTTCCTCTCTTCCTCCTCCTGTTCCAGCTCCTTGATGCTCTCCTCCAGCACGTTGGGCCAGAAGTCCCCCTCGAAGTAGGGCATCTCGTTGGCCCCCGTCAGACAGTCCTCTGTCGCCTGCTTGAAGATGTCCTAGAGAAAAACACAGAAGAAGATTACTTTAATGTCCAATGGACACAAATGTTCAACTAATATGAGTCTTCTGCTTGGCTGGTTGTTGCTGTTCTAGCCCTATGAATACATTCAGAAACCTCAAAACAGTTTAGAGTTTGAAGACTTGGTTGGCCCTGTTGCAGAGAAAACAAGTTTCACAAGGCCAAGGTTGGGGACTCAACTGGACCAAGTCTACAAGATAGGCCTGAAAGGCTTTAGCCATTGAGAGGCCTACCTTAAAGTCATGGAGGATCCTCTCAGCAAAGGCCTTCTCCAGCATCTTCCTGTACCACTCCTGCAACCTCTTGGGCTTGGGGATCTTCTGGTCGGCAGGGTGGCAGTGGAAGATGTAGTCGTCCCCCTCGCTGGGGGGGCACGCCCAGATGTGACCCTGAGAGTAGCTGAGGGGGAGAAGAGACAAGGGTTGGTTGTTTTGGTTAATGCAAATGGAGAGTTACCGCCATCAAGTAAAGTGCTTTTACTTGAGAAAACTGCAATATGAATGTATATCATTGTACTATTAATTAAGACCTACCCAAGTTTCTTGACATACTCCAGGTAGCCAATCAGGATCTCATGATAGACTGCCGTCCTCAGCAGTCGAGGTTTGAAGAAGTGAATACTGTCCAGGTATGATATGTAGACCCGTCTGTGGAGGGAGGGAGACACAGGAATAAACAAATGTCATCAGTTAGTCACTAATTTCAATACATTTATAAATGTATACACTAAAAACTGCATATGTAATATGTTACTACTGAACCAAGGGTCTACCAACACATCACACTCAGTGTACCCCATTATAACCACCCAAGACCAGCCCCATGTAGGGGTACAGGTACTCAGGACCAGCCCCATGTAGGGGTACAGGTACAGGTGCTGACCTGGTGTTGGGGAAGGAGCAGTCCGAGCCGTACTCCTGCACGTGCATCCCGAAGAAACACACATCCACGCCGTCGATCTCCTCAAAGGCGAAAAGTGCTTTGGTTCTGTAGGGGAAGGTCTCCGACATCTCACCTGTATCCACAAACCTGACCAGAAAAAAACAGAAAGACAGACGTCTACATCTAACATTAACCATATGTGTCAAAGAGGCCAAACTGAGTGGGCGGCAGGTAGCCTAGCGGTTAAGAACGTTGGGCCAGTAACTGAAAGGTCGCTGGTTCGAATCCCCGAGCTGACTAGATGAAAAATCTGTCGATGTGCACTTGACCTAATTGCTCCTGTAAGTCTCTCTGGATAAGAGCGTCTGCTAAGTATGACCTGACCATTGAAGGCAGTAACAGGGAGTCTGCTCAAACATGCAGGTTCAACAACATCGTATTTAAGAGATGATGTGGTATATTCTTATCTCCTGGGCTCTCTGCAAAGCCCAAGTCAAACAAGGGTGGCGACCACACTGTTTACTGGCAACAATAAAACAGGAGTTTGGACAAATACTTAGTGTATTGACTATGTTGAGGTACAGACAAGACCTCCTTGCATGCTGCAAAAGTGCCTGCACAACTAAAGTAGTGCGCTAAATTTGAGTACCGTAAGTACACTAAAATGTTAGGTAGTGCACTACATGTGAGTGTCCACTCCTCAGTCCCTACCTGGATTTCATGCCAGGTTTGACCTCTGTAGTTTTGTCGGAGCTGGCCACCACTCGTACGAACACCTCCCCTGCCTCAGGGTGGTTCTGCCTCTTCAGGTATTTATTCACCCGGTCCTCGATGTACATGCCCAACCGCGTCGTCTGCAACCCTACACACACACACACACACACACACGCAAACACACACAGAGAGATTGGTCCAAAAAGGTCACAAACCAAGCCTTCATTCAGCAGGGAATGTTTTATGTATGAATAAATGTGCAGACAGAGTCTAATTTAGCTTAATGCCATGTGCATGGAAAGGTCAAACACGCTCTCTAGTACTACAAATGCCAGAGACAAAACAATGCAAAGAGCTACTGCAGGTAATTGGAGAAAGCCAGTGATCTCTTGATGTCATAAGTCCATGACATTCACCATATGGAAGTGGTTTGTCATTTAGAGAAAGGCTTCTGTAAAGCTTGAATAACTAGGCTATTATTACACAGATATTCAAAAGGTTTGGGCTTTTTCTAGATATTGCATGACAAGGAATTGGCTAAATATTCCAATACCCTTAAAGGGGAAATCAGCTGTTGCTACATCAATTTGTGGGCTTGAAGGATTGATACAGAATGTACCCATTTATTATTGAAGAATATAACTTATCAATGCCTCATGAGCTCAGTTCAACAGTTGTACACCATCAGAACCCAAAATTAGCTGTTTTACTCCAATGTTTGTAAACAAAGTAAATATAACCAAAGCCTTTAATAAAACTACATTTTTGATATCACGGATGGTCAGTCCTTGCATCCATAGCTTGTCTATGAATTTGAAAGTGGGTACATTTCTCCAGCCCCATCACTCAGCTTTTTACAGAAACAGGGGCAGTGAAAACGCTTAGTTATTGTTTCAACTGCGAATTGCCGCTTTAAGATGTGGCTTATAGCCAGGGAATGGAAAAGAGGACTTACTTTTTGCAGAAAACTTGTTGTCCTTCCGTGTTTTCCCACTCTTCTTCAAACAGTTGTCACAGATGAATCTGTGAAAAAAAAAAAAAAAGAGTAATTAATGTAACTGGTATCGAATAAAACTTCTTCCCACCATTCTGTGTCACTGTCAGAGTCAGAATGTTTACCCGGATGGCCAGATGACGTCATAGTGTAGAACACATATCTGATGCATCTTCCGACCGCAATCTTTACAGTCAACAAACCTGGTGACAAAAACAAAACATCTTGGTTTGCTACAGAAACCCATTAACAGCTATACCCGTTATGTCTCCCATTTAGGTCAACAGTTTTTCTTCTTGTCCAAATTGTACTGTTCACGATATGTAAGAGTGCTGATTGGCTTGACTGCTAGAGTAGGAAGCCATAGAGAGATCAACATTCACTTAATATGCCTCCAGTTCTTACGCACGTGCAAGCAGACCAATGCAAGTGCGCCTTTGTAGGAGGGGTTGGAACACAAGACTCATATGTAGGCCATTATTAATTTATATATTAATAACAAATATACTTGTCGTTACAATACACCTCAAATGTGTAGATAGAACGGCAATTAAAAGGTGAGCAAAAGTTCGAGATCTATGAGTGGCTCTTATGTTGCCTATTGAAAATCAAGCACGTGGCCAAAAGTGTACATGTTGAAATGCTTCCCTAGGACACTGACATAAAACTAAACACCAGATGGCGCTTCAGAGCAGACCAGGAGGTCTAGTAGGGCTACCTGCAGGAGCAGCAGGCTGATATGAAAGGTATACAGAGTGAGTCTGAGCCATACACATACAGATGGCACCTAGAAGAGCAACTAGTTAAAGAGGCTTACGGTTCAGGGTCTAGCGTGTCATTCTTCTTCCTCTCAAACTGGTCTTTAGATATCATTCTGAAGAGGCAGAGAAGACTAGTTAGATTACACGGCTAAATCATGACATGAAACATACATTTACTGCAAATACCTGAATATAAAAACACAAGATCCTATTGGAGTTTGAATGAGGTGAATGAAGTGAACTGGAGTATAATAAGGTAAGGAGGGGTTGACTCACGTCTGTGGTTGTGCCGGGTCGTCCCCTAACGTCACACTGTGCCCCTGGATCTCATTGAAGCACTTCTCACAGAAATGATACCTGGAACAAGACGACACACACACATTATAGCATATGGAACACAGAAAATGGCACTAGGCCCAAAGACCACCACCAGACATTTAAAACGTCCACTCGCCTCAACTTGATATGACTGAATTGTGGTTGTCGTACCCAGCTACCTTCAGTTGAATGCATTAACTAAGTCGCTCTGGATAAAAGAGTCTGCTAAATGTATAGATCTGAAATAGGATGACTACCTAAAGGTTGTCAGTGCATATATGAACATCAGAAAAGCCATTCCTATCTGAGATGTATAGTACTTTCTCGTTTGACTTCAAATCTTTCCATTAGGACTTGGGAGTGTCGGAATAGTAGACCATGCTGCAGGAGAGATCAGGGCCTGTATATTCATAAAGCATCTCCGCAAAGGAGTGCTGATCTAGGATCAGGTCCCCGTTATCATACAGTGTGATCTAAAAGGCAAAACTGATCCTAGATCAGCACTCTTTATTAGTACGGTCCCAGACCATGCTGCCTCGTGTTGCAGCGTTATGCTATCTATCCACACACCACGGCCGCTGTGCTGCACAACGCCATTCCAAAGCTGCAGTTACATGACCTGAACACCAGGAGGAGCAAGGGGGCAGTTTCTGAGTGAGCACTCTACCATTTAGCGCAGGGAGAGGCAACTCTTCTTACCTGTTCTGGTAGCTGTAGTAGGTGCCACCGGTGGGTATGGTGCACAGCTGCTTACCATAACAGCAGAGAGTTTGAGGAGAGAACTCATACTGCACAGGAAGTGGACAACAAGAACGTTAGAATACAGATTTGCAAGAAAAGTTCATTTCAGTGATGCAAAAAATCTCTGCCTGCCCTCCCTCTCTCCATCATCATCCCTCCAGCAAGCCTCCCATCCCTCCATCATCATCCCTCCATCTAGCCTCCCATCCCTCCATCATCACCCCTCCATCTAGCCTCCCATCCCTCCATCTAGCCTCCCATCCCTCCATCATCACCCCTCCATCTAGCCTCCCATCCCTCCATCATCGCCCCTCCATCTAGCCTCCCATCCCTCCATCATCGCCCCTCCATCTAGCCTCCCATCCCTCCATCATCACCCCTCCATCTAGCCTCCCATCCCTCCATCATCACCCCTCCATCTAGCCTCCCATCCCTCCATCATCACCCCTCCATCTAGCCTCCCATCCCTCCATCATCACCCCTCCATCTAGCCTCCCATCCCTCCATCATCACCCCTCCATCTCCCATCCCTCCATCATCACCCCTCCATCTAGCCTCCCATCCCTCCATCATCACCCCTCCATCTAGCCTCCCATCCCTCCATCATCACCCCTCCATCTAGCCTCCCATCCCTCCATCATCACCCCTCCATCTCCCATCCCTCCATCATCACCCCTCCATCTCCCCTCCCATCCCTCCATCATCACCCCTCCATCTAGCCTCCCATCCCTCCATCATCACCCCTCCATCTAGCCTCCCATCCCTCCATCTAGCCTCCCATCCCTCCATCATCACCCCTCCATCTAGCCTCCCATCCCTCCATCATCACCCCTCCATCTAGCCTCCCATCCCTCCATCATCACCCCTCCATCTAGCCTCCCATCCCTCCATCTAGCCTCCCATCCCTCCATCATCACCCCTCCATCTAGCCTCCCATCCCTCCATCATCACCCCTCCATTTAGCCTCCCATCCCTCCATCATCACCCCTCCATCTAGCCTCCCATCCCTCCATCATCACCCCTCCATCTCCCCTCCCATCCCTCCATCTCACCTTGCGGCCGCAGCAGTAGCCAAGGCTCATCATAACGGGGTCTATCTCCAGCTCAAACACCTCGGCCAGCTTGGAGCAGTACTTGTAGACGCGGGACGTCTTGCGGTTGTAGATCCAGGCGTTGTTGAACATGACCCAGATGTCTTCCACGTACTGCCAGGGCTCCTGGTACTGACCCGTGTCCAGCTTACGCTTTATGGTGGACAGGTCGATGGGGTTCTTCACGATGTCAAAGTAGTCCTGGAGAGAAGAAAGTCAGTTGTTCATCAGAGAGTGTCAGTCAAATGCTACACCTTCTAACAAATGTATGCGGACATGGGCAAAAAGGTAAGACTTTCATCTTTTCATAGAAAATAAAGTGAATATAACCTGTGATTCATCCTAAAACATTAGGAGTATAATTCAGATTTGCTGGACTGGAAGTTTCAGGTGAAACAACTGAAGACGTGTGTTTGAGCTCTGTGGCTATCTATGGAGTGGTTTAAGGGGTGGGCTACTTACAGGGATGCCCTGCAACATGGGGTCTACAGGCTGTCTAAAGGGTAAAGGCTATAGGTCCTGTCTGTAGCGTGTCTGTGTGTCCTCACCGGGATGCCCAGTACCATGGGGTCTACAGGCTGTCTGAAGGGTAGAGACTCTGGGTCCTGTCTGTAAAGAGACTCTAGGGTGGGCATGAGGGCCTGGCGCAGCTCCTCTGGCTTAAAGACTGGAGCAGAGACGGAGAGAAGAGGGGTGGGGGGTAGAGAAAGAGAGATTTAGTAGGGGTTTCTCTAAGTTTCATCCTAGACCAATTCCTTGTCCTGTCCCTAGTCCCTTCTTGAGGGAAAGATAGAGATGGCTAGAGAGAGAGAGAGAGAGACAGAGAGATGGCGAGAGAGAGAGAGAGAGAGAGAGAGAGAGAGACGTGTGTAGTACTCACTTTTCCTCCGTGACTGAGAAGGGGATGAGGACACTGTGCCATTGGCTCCTCCCCCCTCCTCCTCCTCCTCTTTGGGCTCAGTCTTCATCTCCGGCTTCTTCTCCTCAGTCTCCATTGGCTCCTGCTTCTCCTCTGGCTCCTCCTTCACTGACAGCGAACCAGAGTCCTCCTCAGTCTGGAAACAGGAAGTAAAGATGGGCGATTAATAAAGCTAGAAGAAATGCCTTGTTTACAGTATAACCCATGTGATTCATAGCTTCTATTTCTATGATTCAACATTTATTGTCTAATGAAATGGACTGACTATATTACTTCTGGAGCACAGCCTAACCAAGCCTGAATTAATGAATACATTAACAAACAACAAACACACCTCCATCTTGGGCTCGGTCTTGCCGCTGGCCGACTCAAAGTCCCGCTGGTCCCTAAGCCGCGGCTCGGCCTTGGTCTCCTGGGCTGGCAGGTCAGGCAAAGCATGCTGGGAGTGCGAATGCAAGTCGCCGCTGGCGGCAGAAGCCGGGGTGGGCACCCGGTTATCCAGACTGGCACCTGTCTGAGAAAGCTGAAAAAGAGAGAGAGGAGAGAGAGCAAGAGTGAGAGAGAGGAAGAACGCAAGCGAGAAAAAGAGGAGCGAGAGGGAGAGAGCAAAAGAAAGAAAAAGAGGGGGAAACGGAAGAATTACAAAAAGAGGGTCAAACAAGCAATTAGTGGAGAGCAAGTTCTTCACAATTTCTCAAAACAGTGAGTGAGAGAATACAGTGAGTTTGCTTGACAGATGAGACATTCCATGGTCGTCATGCAGCTAGAACACAAGATGGCATGGTCAACGGAGAGGTTAGGAAGGGATGCCGTAGGTTGGAGGTACAAGGTCGAAGGGCATGCCATGCGGTCTCAGGTCTCTCACCGGCGTGGTCGGGGTCTGCTGGGTCTGCACTGTAGGAAGCTCCGGTTGGGGTTGGGACTGAGTCTGTGGCTGGAGGGGGGTATGTGGCTGGGGTTGAGGAGGCTGGGTCGGGGTTGGGCGGGGAGGGGTGTTGGAAGGACCAGGGGTGGAGAGGGTGGGGGTTGAGCTGCGGCTGGAGGGCTTGGGGGGCTGCAGGTTAGTTGTGGACCCCCCTGCGGAGGAAGAGGAGGAGGGTGGAGGAGTGGAGCGCAGGGGGGGCTGGGAGGGGAGCTGGGGGCCCAGGGGACCAAGTGCACTCATGGGGAGGTTAGCGCTCTGCTGCTGCGGCGACTGCTGTAGGGAGAGAGGAGGTGCGCACACACACACACACCAGAAGACACAGGAAGACACACAGACATACAACAGACAGACGATTAGACACACGTCAACCAAACACACACAGAGACTTGAGTTAAGGGAACCTCATGATAGTCAGTGTGTGAGTTGTGATGGTTACTGATTTAGTGGGGCATTGAAACCATCCCTCTCTCTCTCCCTCCATCCATCCATCCATCTCTCACCCTTGTGACAGTAGCCCAGGCCTTCCCTCCCATCTTTCTAACCCTCCCTCCCTCCCTTCATCTCTCCATCTCTCACCTGTGTGACAGCAGCCTGTGCTGGGGGCTGGCCTAGACCCAGGTTGTTAGCGTTCATGGCGCCGGAGGCAGAGGGGGGGAATGGGGTCTGAGGGGGATGGAACTGACTGTTCTGATTGGCTGTCTGGCCCACCATGCTGCCGCCGCCGCGGGCTCCCAGCATTCCCTGGGCCTGGGGCATCCGCGAGGGAGACAGACCCATCTGAGGAGGAGAGAGGGAGTGTTACCGGGGTAATAGGAGAACCAATCAATCAAATCCTAGATTTACACAAATACAATGAAGCATAAGGAGAGGAGTATGTCAGCCTTAATGCTATAGTTTGGGGCCCCTAAAAGACAGCATCATTTCATATATATCCCTTAAACCCTATGAGACTACCAACTTCAAATCAGAATAAAATCAGTCCGCATCGCAACAGTTTGCCATTTCAATTAGTCACTGTGACTTCTCTTCCCAGACAGCACCAACAGAGGGGTTGTCTATAAAACGGGAGAGATCATCAATTATCACGAGAGCTCTCGACAAGGCGGCGTCATCAGTGCACAAGCGGCACTCTGACTGACTCAAAGCGCTGGGAAAACAAAAATAAAATGGTGCCTTGTGTGCAGAAACGTGACCCCTGTAACTCCCTCATCCCACGCTTCGGTTTTACTAAAGAACTGTCGCCGTGACGCCACTGAGCGTTATAAGGGAACGCTGGGGAGTACAAGGCTCGCTCTCCATCCCCCTCTCTCTCTCTATCCCCCCACCTCTCTCTCCATCCCACCCTCCCTTGTACAGCCTAGTGTGTGTGTGTGTGTGTGTGTTGGGGGGTGGTACTCACGGAGGGGACGGAGCCCATGTTGATCTGTGTGGGGTGGTTCATGGGGGAGGCGGCACGGGGCCCTAGAGGCTGCTGGGACATCTGGATGTTGGGCAGGGCCATGGGGCTGAACTGACTGAGCCCTGCAGAGGAGAGGTGGAGCACAATGTCAGACAAGACACACACACACACACACACAGGACATGACGCACAACACACTCATAGAGAGATGCCAAGCACATACGTCAAATTGATCGACACGAATATGCAGATTCACACCACACACACACAAATTGCCTTAAATAAGAAAACCTAGGGTGGGGTTGGTACCTTGAGGAATTTGCATGCGATTCATGATCTGATTTGGCACATTGGGAATAGACACTGGCCCGTCTGAGGAAGAGGAGGATGAGGAAGCACAGAAAGACAGCAGGATAAGGTCAGGGGTTGGAGGAGAGCAGCAAACAAAGGGAAATACATTCAAACAAAGAGCAAGAAAGATGGCAAAAAAACAACCCCAAAAGGTTTAAGAAATAAAAGCCCCGGTTTTGGACTTACCACCACCACTACTACTACCACCTCCAGAGTGTTCGGGTTTAGGGTTATGGCTTGGTACTCACTCTGTGGCCTAACAGGCTGCCCAGCCAGGGTGTTGGGCTGGGGGAGACCTCCAGGCTGCTGTTGGGCTCCTGCAGCCGTCAGAGGCCCCTGGTTGATGATCTGTTTCTGGAGCCGAGACTTCCTCTTCTCCTCCAGCTCCTTCTGGATCTTATAGATCTTCTCGGCCAGGAAGTGGTAGTACTCGTCCTGGAGGGGAGACAAATGAGTGAATAAAACGGTTGGGTAATGTAGTTGAAAACAATCTAGCAGTCTAAGAACTAGTAGAATGCATAAGAACTAGTTTACCGTCACTATGGCTCATCAACTTCAGTGCTCAAGTGTTGGTAAGAGCACAAACTGATAGAGAGAAAAGCAGGACACTGAGGACTATTCAATGGGCTTGTTTGTGGGGAATGTGAGCTGTGTACTCTGCTGTTGGCAGACTCGTACAGTGCATTCGGAAAGTATTCAGACCCCTTGACTTTTTCCACATTTTGTTCCGTTACAGCCTTATTCTAAAAAGGATTGTATCTTTTTTTCTCTCATCAATCTACACCCAATACCCCATAATGACAAAGCGAAAACGGGTTATACATTTTTGCTATTTAAAAAAAAAAATGTTTTAACAGAAATATCCCATTTACAGTATTCGGACCCTTTACTCAGTACTTTGTTGAAGCACCTTTGGCAGCGATTACAGCCTCAAGTCTTCTTGGGTATGACGCTACAAAGCTTGGCACACCTGTAGTTGGGGAGTTTCTCCCATTCTTCTCTGCAGATCCCCTCAAGCTCTGTCAGGTTGGATGGGGAGTGTCGCTGCACAGCCATTTTCAGGTCTCTCCAGAGACCTTTACATAAGTATTCAGACCCTTTGCTATGAGACTCGAAGTTGAGCTCAGGTGCATCCTCTTTCCATTGATCATCCTTGAGATGTTTCGACAACTTGACTGGAGTCCACTTGTGGTAAATTCAATTGATTGGACATGATTTGGAAAGGCACACACCTGTCTATATCAGGTCGCACAGTTGACAGTGCATGTCAGAGAAAAAACCAAGCCATGAAGTCCAAGGAATTGTCCGTAGAGCTCAGAGACAGGATTGTGTCGAGGCATAGATCTGGGGAAGGGTACGAAACAATTTCTGCAGCATTGAAGGTCCGCAAGAACACAGTGGCGTCCATCATTCTTAAATGGAAGAAGTTTGGAACCACTAAGACTCTTCCTAGAGCTGGCTGCCCGGCCAAACTGAGCAATCAGGGGAGAAGGCCCTTGGTCAGGGAGGTGACCAAGAACCCGATGGTCACTCTGACAGAGCTCCAGAGTTCCTCTGTGGAGATGGGAGAACCTTCCAGAAGGACAACCATCTGTGCAGCACTCCACCAATCAGGCCTTTATGGTAGAGTGGACAGACTGAAGCCACTCCTCAGTAAAACGCACATGACAGCCTGCTTGGAGTTTCCCAAAACATTTTACATTTAGTCATTTAGCAGACGCTCTTATCCAGAGCGACTTACAGTTAGTGAGTGCATACATTTTCATACTGGCCCCCCGTGGGAATCGAACCCACAACCTTGGCGTTGCAAATGCCATGCTCTACCAACTGAGCTACACAGGACTAAAAAAGGCACCTAAAGGACTCTGACCATGAAAAACAAGAGTCTCTGGTCTGATGAAACCAATATTTAACTCTTTGGCCTGAATGCCAAGTGTCACATCTGGAGGAAACCTGGCACCATTCTTACAGTGAAGCATGGTGGTGGCAGCATCATGCTGTGGGGATGTTTTTAAGCTGCAGGGACTGGGAGACCAGTCAGGGTCGAGGAAAAGATGAACAGGGCAAAGTAAAGAGAGATATCCTTGATGAAAACCTGCTCCAAAGCGCTCCGGACCTCAGACTGGGGCGAAGGTTCACCTTCCAACAGGACAACGACCCTAAGCACACAGCCAACACAACGCAGGAGTGGCTTCAGGACAAGTCTCTGAATGTCCTTGAGTGGCCCAGCCAGAGCCCAGACTTGAACCCGATCGAACATCTCTGGAGAGATGAAAATGGCTGTGCAGCGACGATCCCCATCCAACCTGACAGAGCTCGATGGGATCTGCAGATAAGAATGGGAGAAACTCCCCAAATACAGGTGTGCCAAGCTTGTAGCGTAATTCCCAAGAAGACTCAAGGCTGTAATCGCTGCCAAAGGTGCTTCAACAAAGTACTGAGTAAAGGGTCTGAATACTTATGTAAATGTGCTATTTTCTAAAAACCTGTTTTTGCCTTGTCATTATGGGGTATTGTGTGTAGATTGTTGAGGAAAAACCAACAATTTAATCAATTTTAGAATAAGGCTGTAACGTAGCAAAATGTGGAAAAAGTCAAGGGGTCTGAATACTTTCCGAATGCACTGTACATGTCCCCTTCCACCTTCCTAGCTCTCGTACCCTGCTGTTGGCAGACTCGTACATGTCCCCCTCCACCTTCCTAGCGTATGCCACCAGGTTCTCCATCCGCCTGTCCTTTAGAGCGGCAGGATCTGGGGTGGGGAAAATGGCTTGTACTCTGGACAGAGAGAAGGAGAGGGGGAGGGAGAGAGAAGAGGAAATGAATAAACAAACTAATGAATATGGGAAAGACTCAGAGTCTCTAGACTATTTTCAAGTGATTCACTGCTTATGTAGCCTTAATAAGAACATGACTTTCTCATTACTGAGCTTCTGATAAAAGTGGATGCGAGTTGTTATGGCTAGGAAGTTCTGTTTGTGTGGTGGGTGACGATAAAAAAATCTAAAGGCTTCCGGTGAGTCACAATACAAAACCACTGCTTTGGAACTGAACCACGGCTCTGTGAGACTTGTGTTTAATATTCCATTGAGATAAGAGTATTTTAACGGTTTTCTATGGTCGTTTTCCCACTGCAGCCATCTGGACGTACAGTTTGTGGACGAGGTGGTTGCGGAGGTCCTGAGTGACGTGTTCATGCCAGGTCTTCCTGACTCCCGTGGCTGAGAGGGGGGCGGCGGTGGGCAGGCTACCCCCCATGGAGCCAACACCTGACCCGTCGGACAGCAGCTGACTGAGAGGGGGAGGAGAGGAGAGGGTGAGATTAGGACAAGGGAAAACATTTTACATAGGCCTGAACATAAACTCATGAGAAGTTACAATTCAGTTAAGTCTGGTGCTGTGTCAACAAGTCAATTCATATGGAAACCTATGTGAGAGGTTCTTCAATATAGCTAAGTGGGGCCAATTAACTTATTATCCATGATCGTGCTATATGCCTTCTTTTGTGTTTTACTTGCAGTTTCAGTCACTTGATCTATTTACTCTCAGCTAAAGCAATAGTTTGTTGAATAACCACTTCAATTCAATCAATTGATTCCTTGGCACAGCTCCAAGGCATTACATATGTTTGCTGAGACTCACTTGTTGGGAGAGTCCGAGTGCAGGTTGGTCTGATCTGATGAGGCCACGCCCATCGCCCCGCCCCCCATCGCCATCTGGTTACCTGGAGAAACAGCGACACGGCACGTTAGAATCTGTATGTGTGTCTAGATGCAAGTTAAGATTGTATTACACACACGTCGCGCCACACACAAGAATAAAGCACACACACGCTTTAATGTTTACGCAGTTAAATTAAGTAGAAACTGTTACTAGACGGTTAACTAAACAATAAAACCTGTTGAGCAAGGTCCAATGGAGACTGACTAAACCATGGTCCCTTAATCAAACACTTATCCCAAACTGACACACCTTGGGTCGTGCTCATTAGGCAGCAAACAGAAAATTGATTGAAACAGGGCGAGACCACCTGAACTGGTCCAATAAAACACAAATTCCCATTTCAAAACGTTTCCAAATGTCTTCTGTTAAGTGTCCTAATGAACACAGCCCTGCTATACATGGCTAACACACAACAAAACCCCTCTTTACCTAGTGCATTGATGGGTCTCATCTGCTGTGGATGCTGCCCTTGGGTAGCGTTCTGTCCCCCTGGGGGGGTCTGTCCGGGGGTGGGGGTCTGGTTACTGTAGGGCAGGCCCAGGGCGGCGTAGGCCCTCTGCATGGAGGAGGGATCAATGGGGGTGGGGGTGTTGAGGGAGGGGGTGCTGGGGGGGCCAGAGACCACAGAGGCCAGGGAGTTCTGGAGGGCAGCGTTGGGGGAACTCAGCAAGGCTGGAGGAGGAGGGAGAGAGATTCTGGTTTACGTTGATTTTGATTGATTTGACTTTGATAAACATATGCTGTTAGCTATAGTCCTATACAATGTAATCAAACTCCAATATACCCACGGTCATGTACGCACACATTCATGTATACACACAATCAGAACACACACACAAAGCTTTCATAACTTGATTGATTGATATTTATTGTCCTCCAAGAGGACATTCTTGAAACTTTACTTGCTATGGGATAACCGTGTGAAACAGCAGATATGGTTCTAATCTTAGTGGTTCAACCACATTGTGACACACAAGAGCTGTAGAAATTCCTTCAGGGGTATTACATGTGTACAATCCGCATATTAAATAGAGTTCAGCCAACATACCACTCTAAGTCTGCATGCCAAATGGCACCCTATTCCCTATATTGCACTACTTTAGACCAGGACCCACAGTGCACTATGTAGGGAATAGGGTGCAATTTGGGACGCACCCTAAGACTAAAAATCAGAGGAGACCGAACAGAAACGCTGCTTGCCATTTACACTGGCAGGAGTAAAGTCAGTGGTGCCATTGTGCTTTCCAGCATGCGAATCAGACAGAGAGAAACAAACTCTCTGAAGAACAGAGTGATGAAAGATGCTGAGCAGAGGGAGAGAGAATGAGCAAGCGGAGAAAGAGAGCAGAGAGAGAGAGAAAGAAAGAGTAAAAGAGCAAGGGGAAAAAACAAGAAAGTAGAGTAAGGCAAGGAGATGGAGAAAGAGGGAGAGAGAAAAAGAGAGGGAGCAATTAGAGTGAGAGAACAAGAAAGCAGAGAGAAAAAAGCATCCACGGAGGCAGGCAGTCATCTCAGCACGGTGGTGGTGGGGGGTTTAAATGAATCATCAGCCCACCAGCCAATCGCACGGCAGGACACCCACACACCCTCCATCCCATTCCTCCTCTCCTCTCCTCCTATCCCTCCTGCGTCTCGGATTACAAGCCCAGTAGGAGTCCACTCTTGCTCATCGAGCGCTAGCCTGGTCCCAGATCGGTTTGTGCCATCTTGTCAAGATCTATGGTCATTGGCAAGACAGCACAAACATATCTAAGACCAGGCTAGTGAAACACACGCCTGGTATATAAATATCCTACAGGTGGCGCTGTCTTATGGATGATGAAGTACTCATGGAGTAGGATGAGGTGATCTCTAGTTACTGATCTAAGTTAAGTTTTGGGTTTTCACCCTAATGATTGATATATGGGGAGCAAGTAAACTGATCCTAGATCAATGTGTGTGTGTACTACTCACGTTGCTGGTTCTTCTTGTCGCTGGCGTTCTTTAGCGGCAGGCAGACAGGACAGTCGTGCCGCGTACAGTTCTTCCAGTGTGAGATGATCTGTCTGGACGACGCACAGTGAGCCACTAAAGAGGGGAACAGAAGAGCAGAAGGAACACAGCGTTAGACCACCTGTAACACAGGTTTAATGTCACGTGCACAAGTACAGTGAGATGCCTTGCAAGCACTAAACCTAACAATGCAGTAATCAATAACAATGTAATACTAAAAATAACAAGGTAGAACAAAAACACATAAAACAAAGAAGAAAAAAAAGAGTTTGGAACTTGGTAGTGAGTGTTGCAACCGAGTACAGATGATTTTTACGTGCTGCGCGCTTCAGCACGTAACATTGGATGCAGTCTTTCACAGTGCCATCCGTTTTGTCCCCAAAGCCCCATATACTACCCACCATTGTGACCTGTACGCTCTCGTTGGCTGGCCCTCACTACATATTCGTCGCCAAACCCACTGGCTCCAGGTCATCTATAAATCACTGCTAGGCAAATCCCCGCTTTATCTTAGCTCATTGGCCACCATAGCAACACCCACCCGTAGTATGCGCTCCAGCAGGTATCTCTCACTGGTCATCCCCAAAGCCAACACCTCCTTTGGCCGCCATTCCTTCCAGTTCTCTGCTGCGAATGACTGGAACGAACTGCAAAAATCTCTGAAGCTGGAGACTTATCTCCCTCACTAACTTTAATCATCAGTTGTCAGAGCAGCTTACCGATCACTGCACCTGTACACAGCCCATCTGTAATTAGCCCACCCAACTACCTCATATTGTTATTTATTTTGCTAATTTGCATCCCAGTATCTCTATTTGCACATCATCTTCTGCACATCTATCATTCCAGTGTTAATACTAAATTGTAATTATTTTGCACTATGGCCTATTTATTGCCTTACCTCCATAACTTACTACATTTGCACACACTATATATAGATTTTCTATTGTGTTATTGACTGTATGTTTTGTTTTATCCCATGTGTAACTATGTGTTGTTGTTTTTAATCGCACCGCTTTGCTTTATCTTGGCCAGGTCGCAGTTGTAAATCGGCAGTCCCGTTCTGTGAGCTTGTGTGGCCTACCACTTCGCAGCTGAGCCGTTTGTTGCTCCTAGACGTTTCCATTTCACAGCACTTAACAGTTGACCGTGGCAGCTCTAGCAGGGCAGAAATTTGATGATCTGACTTGTTGGAAAGGTGGCATCCTATGACAGTGCCACGTTGAAAGTCACTGAGCTCTTCATTACGGGCAATTCTACTGCCAATGTTAGAATATGGAGATTGCATGGCTGTGTGCTCGATCTTATACACCTGTAAGCAACGGGTGTGGCTGAAATAGCCGAATCCACTAATTTGAAGGGGTGTCCACATACTTATGACCATCTAGTGTATGTAAGAATATTATATTTACAATGTGCAGGGATACTGGAGTGATAGCAGTAGATATATAGGTCACTAGCCATCAGGATATATGATAAACAGAGTAGCAGCAGCATATATGATGATTGTATGTGAGTGTGGGTGTGTGTTTGTGTAGAGTCAGTATAATTGTGTGAGCATGTTATGTGTATGAGCAAATGGAGTGTATGTGTTGGAATGTCAGTGTGCGTGTAGAGTCCTGTGATTGTACATGGAGACAGCGCCAAAAAAATCCTCCACACATACAATAGTCAACTCAGATAATCCGCGTAGCCATTTTGTTAGCTATTTAGAAGCCTTATGTCTTAGGGATTGAATATGTTCAGGAGCCTGTTGGTGTCAGACTTGATGCACCGGTACCACTTGCCGTGCGGAAGCAGAGAGAACAGTCTATGGCTTGTGTGGCTGGAATCTAGGGCTGTCCCGACTAAAGAAAATCTTGGTTGACCAAGAGTCGTCTGTTCTTTCGAAATGTTAAAACGTGTATCTTTCCATATACATTGCATTCGGAAAGTATTCAGAGCCCTTGACTTTTTCCACATTTTGTTACGTTATAGCCTTATTCTAAAATTGATAAACTAGACAAAGCAAACCATAATGACAAAGCAAAAACAGTTTGAAATAAAAAAAATTGTAATATCACATTTACATAAGTATTCAGACCCTTTACTCAGTACTTTGTTGTAGCACCTTTGGCAGCGATTACAGCCTTGAGTCTTCTTGGGTATGACGCTACAAGCTTGGCACACCTGTATTTGGGGAGTTTCTCCCATTCTTCTCTGCAGATGCTCTCAAACTGTCAGGTTGGATGGGGAGCGTCGTTGCACAGCTATTTTCTCTCCAGAGATGTTTGATCGGGTTCAAGTCCAGGCCACTCAAGGACATTCAGAGACTTGTTCCGAAGCCACTCCTGCGTTGTCTTGGCTGTGTGCTTAGGGTCGTTGTCCTGTTGGAAGATGAACCTTCACCCCAGTCTGAGGTCCTGAGCGCTCTGGAGCAGGTTTTCATCAAGGATCTCTCTGTACTTTGCTCCGTTCATCTTTCCCTCGATCCTGACTAGTCTCCCAGTACCTGCCGCTGAAAAACATCCCCACAGCATGATGCTGCCACCACCATGCTTCACCGTAGGGATGGTGCCAGCTTTCTTCCAGATGTGGCGCTTGGCATTCAGGCCAAAGAGTTCAAACTTGGTTTCATCAAACTGATGAGTAGCTTCCGTCTGGCCACTCTACCATAAAGGACTGATTGGTGGAGCGCTGCAGAGATGGTTGTCCTTCTGGAAGGTTGTTCCATCTCCACAGTGGAACTCTGGAGTTCTGACATGCACTGTCAAATGTGGAACATTATATAGACAGGTGTGTGCCTTTCCAAATCATGTCCAATCAATTGAATTTACCACAGATGGACTCCAATCAAGTTGTAGAAACATCTCAAGGATGATCAATGGAAACAGGATGCAACTGAGCTCAATTTCGAGTCTCATAGCAAAGGGTCTGAATACTTATGTACATTTGCAAATATTTCAAAAAAACAGTTTTCGCTTTTTATGGGGTATTGTGTGTAGACTGAGGAAGAAAATAATTGTATGCATTTTAGAATAAGGCTATAACGTAACAAAATGTGGAAAAAGTGAAGGGGTCTGAATACTTTCCGAATGCACTGTATAGACACACCCTATGTTTGAATAACATCAACTATATGTAGGCTACTGAGCTTGTCTGATGCTTTAAGCACTGCGATTAAAAATGAAGACACACAAATTACTAAAGGAGGGAGCCAGAGATCAATATAGCCAAACCAGAAGAAGAAAAAAAAAAAACGGTACCCGACCCAACCCCCCTCCTCCCGCTGTGGCCTTCGCAGATTCTGCCGTTACGTTCCTGAAGTTTCCGGTAATAGGCCACACCAACTTTTCCATTTGGAGTGCCAAGTTATTGTACCATTTGCCAGTTATGATTTTTATATGCGCATTTTCGTGGAACAGAAATCATATCTCAAAATCAATGTAATTCGGTTATTCATAATTCTATCTAAATTAAAGTGATACAAATCTAAAAGTAACTTCTATTACCAATATGTAAAAATAGTCTACATAAAGACAAAATAAAACATTGTAGCCTGCAGTTAGAAAAAAATCCTGATAAAAATACAAATCCTATAAATCACATTTGCAGACAGGCTATGCGTAGCCAGAAACTTCAAACATTGTATCAACTATTAACTTGGTCCGGCTGAAGCTCGTGCTAGCAAACTTGCAACATTGTATAAAATATTCTGGGCCCTCAGAGTTTCCGCGCCAGTGAGCCATTGACAGACACAGCTGTAGGCTATTTGCGCAAGGGATAAGAAGTAATCAGGTATGGCTTTTTTATGATGTTTCCACCGGAAAGGAAGAGAGCTAGAAAGATTTTTCAAATAGGCTACTTTGAGGAACCATTGTCATTCTCAATGGATGTAAAAACAGATGTTGTTTACTTGCTGTTTGAGGCGAAGAAAAAAATAATTTGAGAAGCTCCACAGTGATGGTGAGTTAAGACAATCAGAAATAGTATCACATTTGCACACAGGCCAGGTAGCCTAGGCCTACTTCTATGCGTAATCACTTGCGTGTCCTTACTCGAGATTGACAGGAGCGCTCCAAACAAAAGACAATGAATAAATGGACAACTTGTAAAATAAATTAAATAAACCAAAACTTTTCTAACAAGTGTAGCCTAGGTTGTGCTGTCTGCAAACAACATGTCCACTCCTACAATGACAATGGTAAAACTGTAATAATATATTGAATGCATTAACAAAAATTACCGTAACCAAACAAACATTGTACTACTGGTGTGCCTCCGCAATGGATTAGTCCACTCAGACAGGCGTGAATCAGACCGGTGTCTCGTGTGCCATAACATATTTAATATATATTTGCCACTGCTCGACTAATAAAATATTGGTCGACCAACAGCATATCGACCAAACAATCGACCAGTTGATTAAATTGGTCAGCCCTACTGGACTCTAACGATTTTCCGGGCCTTCCTTTCACACCACCCTCTGTAGCGCCATGCGATCGAGGGCGGTGCGGTTGCCACACCAAGCAGTGAAGCAGCCAATTAAGATGCTCTCAATGGTGCAGATGTAGAACTTTCTTTAGGATTTTGAAGGCCCATGCCAAACTGTTTCAACCTCCTGAGGGATAAGACGCGCTGTCGCGCCTTCTTCACAATTGTGTGCGTGGACCATTTTAAGTCCTTAGTGATTTGGACACAGAGGATCTTTAAGCGCTCGACCCGCTCAACTGCAGCCCCGTCGATGTGGGTGGGGGCGTGCTCGCCCACCTGTTTCCTGTAGTCCACGATCAGCTCCTTGGTCTTACTGACGTTGAGGTAGAGGTTGTTGTCCGGCACCACACTGCCAGGTCACCTGACCTCCTCCCTTTTAGGCTGTCTCATCATCGCAGGTGATCTGGCCTACCACCGTCGTGTCGTCAGCAAACTTGATGATTGAGTTGGAGCCATTCGTGGCCATGCAGTCGTGGGTGAACAGGGAGTACAGTATGGGACTAAGCCCGCCCCCGTGTTGAGGGTCAGCGTGGCGGAGGTGATGTTGCCTACCCTCACCACCTGGGATCAGCCCGTCAGGTAGTAAAAGATCCAGTTGCAGAGGGAGGTGTTCAGTCCTAGTGTCCTAAGCTTGGTGACGAGCTGGAGGGAACAATGGTGTTTAACGCAAAACTGTAGTCAATGAACGGCATTCTCACATAGGTATTCCTTTTATGTAGGTGGTTGAGGGCAGTGTGGAGTGCAATTGAGATTGCGTCTATGCAAATTGGAGTGGGTCTAAGGTGTCTGCGATGATGGAGTTGGTGTGCCATAACCAGCCTTTCAAAGCACTTCATGATTACATATGTGAGTGCTACAGGGCGGTAGTCATTGTGGCATGAAGCCTTAGAACTCTTGGGAACAGGAATGATGCTGGTCAGCATAAGACATGTGGGGATTACAGACTGGGACAAGGAGAGGTTGAAAATGACAGTGAATATGCCTGCCAGCTGTTCAGTGCATTCTCTGACAACATGCCTTGGAATACTGTCCTGCCTTGCAAGTGTTGCCCTGATTAAAGCCCTTACTCACGTCAACCTCGGAGTTCGAGATCACCCAGTCCTCTGGGTCGGTGGGGGCCCTCACGCACGGCATGGTGTTATATCTTCTGGTAGAGAGAGGCATCGTTGGATAGATCACGGCTGGGTCTTCCTTTGTAATCCGTAATGCCACACGCGGCGGGCGTCGGCGCCTGTGTAATATGATTCCACCTTATTCTTATATTGTCCTTTAACTCGCTTGATGACTCGGTGGAGGTCCTTGCGGGACTTCTTGTACTTGTTCCTGTCCTCAGGTCGTCTGCGATATCCCTTACCTTTAGCTTAGCGCCAACCTCTGTGTTATTCCAAGGCCTTTGATTGGGGAAGCAGCGAACCTTCACTGTGGGGACAATGTCGCCGATGCATTTCCTAATGAAGCCAGTGACGGAGGTGGTTAGCTCGTTGATGTTATTGGCAGAGTCTCGTAACATATTCCTAGCAAAGCAGTCCTGTAGCATAATCTCTGATTCTGATGACAATTTCTCAACGGAGCGAGTCATGGGTACTTTGAGCTTCTGCTTGTAAACAGGAATACGAAGTCAACCTGATTTGCTGAATGGGGGACGAGGGAGGGCCTTGTAGTCTAGGACTGTATTGCCCCTAGTGGCGAAGGAGACGTGTTGAAGGAAGTTGGGCATCACGTGTCTTAATGACGCAGAATAAAAAAATCCCACAAGAAAACGCCGGCAACAAGGAAAGCAGCATCCGGGTGCAAGTTTTCCTGCTTGTTTATAGCCTCATATAGTTCGTTAGGTTCCAGCTTGTTATTTTACTTGTTCTGAGGTGGAATGTATACGACAGTCACGATAACAGCTAAAAACTCTTGGGAGGTAGAAGGATCAGCATTTGACCATCAGGTATTCCAAGACAGGTGAACAATCGGTCAAGACTTCCACTGCACTCGAGTTGGCACAACATTTGTTGTTGATGAAGACGCAAACCCCTCCCCCTCTCGATTTTCCTGACTCCACTGTCCTGTCCGCTCTATGGAGAATCCATCGAGTTGGATAGCAATGTGGGGGGGGGGGTTCTCCGAAAGCAAGGTTTCAAAAATATTGCAATTAAGATAGTCCCGTTGGTAGCAAAGCCGCGATCGGAGGTCATCCATCTTATTAACAAGTGACTGTACATTGGCCAATAGAATGGAGGGAAGAGGGGGATGGTTTTCCTTTCGCCTTAATCGCGCAAGGACTCCCCCCCCCCTCTTGCCTCTGTAATGCCTGCGTTTTCTCTTGGATACCCCGAAGATTGGGTCGGAATTACAGAAAGAGTCCAGGGCAGATGAGTCGAAGTTGAAGCCAGAATTGGCGTAAATAACTGCCAACCTGATGTTCAAAAGTTATTGTCGGTTATAAGAAATGATAGCTGATACATTGTGAAAATAAATTACAAATACAGTGAGGGAAAAAAGTATTTAATCCCCTGCTGATTTTGTATGTTTGCCCACTGACAAAGAAATGATCAGTCTATAATTTTAATGGTAGGTTTATTTGAACAGTGAGAGACAATAACAACAAAAAAATCCAGAGAAACGCATGTAAAATTTCTTATAAATTGATTTGCATTTTAAATGAGGGAAATAAGTATTTGACCCCTCTGCAAAACATTACTTAGTACTTGGTGGCAAAACACTTGCTGGCAATCACAGAGGTCAGACGTTTCTTGTAGTTGGCCACCAGGTTTGCACACATCTCAGGAGGGATTTTGTCCCACTCCTCTTTGCAGATCTTCTCCAAGTCATTAAGGTTTCGAGGCTGATGTTTGGCAACTCGAACCTTCAGCTCCCTCCACAGATTTTCTATGGGATTAAGGTCTTGAGACTGGCTAGGCCACTCCAGGACCTTAATGTGCTTCTTCTTGAGCCACTTCTTTGTTGCCTTGGCCGTGTGTTTTGGGTCATTGTCATGTTGGAATACCCATCCACGACCCCTTTTCAATGCCCTGGCTGAGGGAAGGAGGTTCTCACCCAAGATTTGACGGTACATGGCCCCGTCCATCGTCCCTTTGATGCGGTGAAGTTGTCCTGTTCCCTTAGCAGAAAAACACCCCCAAAGCATAATGTTTCCACCTCCATGTTTGAGGGTGGGGATGGTGTTCTTGGGGTCATAGGCAGCATTCCTCCTCCTCCAAACACGGCGAGTTGAGTTGATGCCAAAGAGCTCGATCTGATTACAACACTTTAACCCAGTTCTCCTCTGAATCATTCAGATGTTCATTGGCAAACTTCAGACGGGCATGTATATGTACTTTCTTGAGCAGGGGGACCTTGCGGGCGCTGCAGGATTTCAGTCCTTCACGGCGTAGTGTGTTACCAATTGTTTTCTTGGTGACTATGGTCCCAGTTGCCTTGAGATCATTGACAAGATCCTCCCATGTAGTTCTGGGCTGATTCCTCACCATTCTCATGATCATTGCAACTCCACGAGGTGAGATCTTGCATGGAGCCCCAGGCCGAGGGAGATTGACAGTTATTTTGTGTTTCTTCCATTTGCGAATAATCGCACCAACTGTTGTCACATCTCACCAAGCTGCTTGGTGATGGTCTTGTAGCCCATTCCAGCCTTGTGTAGGTCTACAATCTTGTCCCTGACATCCTTGGAGAGCTCTTTGGTCTTGGCCATGGTGGAGAGTTTGGAATCTGATTGATTGATTGCTTCTGTGGACAGGTGTCTTTTATACAGGTAACAAGCTGAGATTAGGAGCACTCCCTTTAAGAGTGTGCTCCTAATCTCAGCTCGTTACCTGTATAAAAGACACCTGGGAGCCAGAAATCTTTCTGATTGAGAGGGGGTCAAATACTTATTTCCCTCATTAAAATGCAGATCAATTTATGACATTTTTGACATGCGTTTTTCTGGATTTTTGTGTTGTTATTCTGTCTCTCACTTTTCAAATAAACCTACCATTAAAATTATAGACTGATAATTTCTTTGTCAGTGGGCATACGTATAAAATCAGCAGGGGATCAAATACTTTTTTCCCTCACTGTAAAAGCCAAAATAATCACAAAATAGCAAAGTTGGATTAGAGATCGCAACATGGAGGCCATACAGTATGGCGCCATCTTTGTGTTTTCAGTGAGCAACTACAGAGGGAAAACTGAAGAGCACAGGGAAGACAAAGTTAGACGACCACCACTGGCTCCAAAAACAAAAAGCAATAACCAATATTTATATAACCCCAGACTTTCATATTCTACATTAAGCAGGAAGAGGAGCATATAATATCTCTGTGACACGAGTACAAAATACACTTTAAGAGAGCAGGAGTGTATTAGTGCCAACAGCACCCTCTAATGCAACACAGAGCCGCAAGGCATTAAACAGTAAGTCTTGGCTTGTTCTAACTCCGCGGCAGAAAGAGAAATAGAGAGGAGAAATCGGAGTCTCCCCAAAGGCCTGGTTATCGTACCAGGCTTCTCACAGTGATAATTCAGTCTGGGAAGGGTCTACTGCGTTTGGCCTCGGAAGGCAGAAGAAGAGCACCACAACCAAAACAACATGTTCTTTTTGGTTCTGGAGTCTGTACCTGCCAGATTGGGTTTCTCCTGGCAGTGTTGGATAACTGGCTAATATAGAGCCCAGGGCCCTGTTCAACAGAAAACAACAACTATTTTGGGCAAATTCAGTACCTCATCGTTGGCCTCATTAGGGAGAGAACAAGAAACAACAAAACATGTTTCTCCTGGTTTTGTACAAGACATATGGGGTTCCCTCTATTCTCAAGTGCAGGGATACCAAATTGGCTAACAGAGAGCCCTGGATCCTGTTCAGTAGGGCACACCGTAGCAAAACGTTTTGCAACGGTAAACTAGAATCTGGTCATTCTTATTGGACAATTTCAAGTAGTACCTCCCCATTTCAGAATGTTTTAAAACATTTTCGCCCAACTGAAGTTGACCCTGACTGATGTGCCTGCTGCTCCAACCAGGCCACTAGCCCTGGGCAAGCCCTGGGGCAGGAGAAGAGGGAGTCTAGAACTAAAGGCAACTATACATGAACGTGACAGCTAAATGAATAAATTGCTCGAAGCGGTGTAGAAAAGTATGAATATTTTTTTCAGATATCTCAAAATGAATTTCTTATTACAGATTCAATATGCAACCCCCATCATAGCAAGGGGAGCTTAGCAACAGTTTGCTTAGATTCTGTGTGGAACTCTCAAAACAAGCCAATCCAAGCACCAGCACCACAATCACCTAAGAAAATACAATTCCATTTACTTAAAATCTGAGAAAGGGGACAATTACTCTAAAGAGGAACGTTCTTGCTGATTGTTTGGGTGGCGGGTAGCCGAAGGAAATGAGCTGGCAGAGACACGAAGAACTAACGCCTCGGCATGCACAAGTGTTTGGCTTCATATGACACTTCAACCAGACAGCATACAGGGCCAGATATAAATGAGAGAGGCTGGAGGGGAATTTTTCATTAAAGCCATGAAAGAGAAAATAAAACTAGAGAGAAAGAGAGCGGGGAGAAAAAGAAAAAGGATTGAGAGGGAAAGAGAGAAAAGAGAAGAGTGGGAAAGTAGCATTCGAGGTGTAGAACTGGAAATCCTCAGTGGCGTGTCCAGATTTGGCAAAGATGCGTGGTGTGACCGACATGGAGTGAAGGAGAGCGTCTGGCCTTCTGTGTTACTGGGAGCACCTTGGAGAGTGGAGGGACGGAGGAGTGATGGAGACGGGGGAGAGAGAGAAACCCTGGCCTCAATGACCCAAAGAACCAGCCATGGGGCTACTCTACACCGAGGCTGTGTCCCCTACCCTCCATTAGCCACAGTGCCAGACCTTACCCAAACCCCTTTCCCCTCAACTTAGCCAAACCTCTCCCCAATCCCCCCCCCCCACCTCTAGTACTCACCCTGGCAGGACTTGCCGGCCTGGCAGTGGGTCATGTGGTTGAGGACGTTCTTCATGGTGCGGCAGTGTGGCAGGGCGCAGGCCCGCACCTCCCCATTGGCCTGCTCGCGCCGCTGGCACTTGTGGGCGTGGAGCAGAAGCACCAGCTGCTGCTGGATCAGTTTGCGCTTCTCCGGGTCGGCCGTGGGGCCAGAGACGGAGACACTGCCAGGTACGGGGACCATGCCCACCGATGGCACCTGCTGCCCGGGCTGCTGCTGGGACTGGGGAGGGAGAGGGGTGGAGGATGGAGGAAAGAGGGGGAAGGGGGGAGAAAAGAGGAATATGCTTAAGAACCTTGTCTAAGTCATCAAATTAATTGTACCTAACTACATTGACATCAGAGGGTTCCAGGATCGATGCAAAGCCTTGGCATTTGCACATAACATACAGAGACAACGGGAAACACTCTTTAACAAAAGAAGCAGTGCACTATATAGGGAATAGGGTGGCAGACTAGGTGTGTGGACAGGAGGACTCACCAGGTTTGGCACGCTGGTGACAGCGGTGAGGGCTGCTGCCTTGTTCTGAAGCTGCTGGGGGTTCACCCCCTGTCCTGGCCCCCCCTGGCCGTACTGACCACCAAACGGACTGCCACCGTTACTGCCCAGGCCCAACTGAAAGAAGGAAGAGGAGAGAGGGGAAGGAGAGAAATGGAGAGGGGAGAAAATGGAAGAGGAAAGAGACAAAAATCTGTAAAAAAAGCATTTCAAAACACAGTCCATGCTAGTAACTAAGTCGCTCTGGATAAGAACTTCAGCTAAATGACCAAAATGTAAATGTATCAAGTGTCAATTCCATTTCGCCAAGCACACAAGAAACCCAAGTCTCAAAACATGGAAAATGCTCCCAGCATCCAGCATCAATTTGTCTTCTCCAATTCTGCACCAATTTGTCAACAAGCAGCTCTCCCAGTGAGGTCTACGCCATTCACAGCTCGTACATGGTGCCATTATAGCTCTGCCAACTTGGTCCCACCACAACCCTGCTAGTGCCAACAAAGCTCAGACATAGCCCCACACCACAACTGCCAGAGTTTGAGCTGCAGGCTGAGGAGCCAGAGGGCCTTAACTGCATCCCTCCTCCTCCTTCCCACTTTCTCCCTCAGCACTCCCTCCAACATCTCCCTTCATCTCCATCTACAATCACCCCAGCTCTCTCTTTTCTAATTCTCCTATCCGCTTTCCGCAATCACTTCAGCCAGAGAGGCCCCAACATCCCTCCTTCCCTCAGAGTCCCTTCTATCCTTCTCTCTCCTTCTCCCTCTCTGATCCCATGCAGCAGGCAGGCTTAAACCACACCAGGCACCAGCCCCCCCAACATCCCCCTTCCCTCCCTCCATCCTTCCTTCCCCCAGGCACAGTTCCCCCCCACCCCCCCCCCGGGCCGTTGACAGCGCTCCAGCAGACCAGATAAAAAGACCCAGCTGAGGCAACCAGAAACCAGCAGCTTAACACACACACACACAGCTGAAGAGAGTCGTCCCCCCCCCCCCCCACCTCACCTCCCTCTATCTTTCTGTCCCTCGCCGACAAACTCCACACAGACAAGCACTGAAAAGTACCCTCCATGCTCTCCACACACACCTCCTCCTCCTCTTTCTGACACACTTATCACAGCAGCCAGCTCTGCTTTGATTCTTGCCACTCCACTGCCAGAAAAGAGACACAGAGGAGTTTATTTAGCTTGTCTGGCCCTGCACATAGATTACCCCCTTTCTTTCTATCCCTCCCTCGCTCCCTCTTCTCCATTCCTCCTTTCACACTCACCCCCTTATTCTGCGTCTGATAAAGTGATTTACTGCCCAATGGTAGGGCAGAGAGCCAGAGAAAGAGGAAAAGATTGGGATCACACACGCGCCCAGAAAGAATTTACAACCTCGGATAATGCAAAGACAATAAACCACACACACACACAATAACAAAGACCATCACCTGGCTGCCTCTTCTCACTGCACTCAGTGACCAGACCATCACCATGAAGACGCATTTTCTCTATGCCCCTCTCTCCAAAACAACTAAACTACCACCAATACGCTCTCTTTCAGTCTCTCTCTCTCTAGCCCCTCTACCAGTCTCTCTCACACCCAAATCAAACTACTACAGGTTCTCTCAGCATACTGGTCTCCATGTAAACACACAAATATAAACACTTTTAAGACCCCCTCTCTGTGTTGTGGTTACAGACGCTCACTAGACAGCAGAGAAAGCAGAATGGATGGTTTCCTATTGGTTTCTTGTGAAACCACATAAGAGCAATGTCACTGAGGCTTAGGTAAACTATACCTAGCGCTACACACACTGTTATAATCAACTCTAGAATCCCCTACAGACAGTGACTGAGCAGAAGATGATAATGTTAACTCAAGATCAGTACATAGCAGTTTGGTAGAACTAGAATTCTAGTTCTAATTCTGTAGGCAGAGCTTGCAATTGAATAATGCTGCCAACTAATGGCTAATGTCTTTAAAAAACTGACTCAAGCCAATAGGCTACCAGCTTGCCACTTGTACAGCCCATTGTGCAAAAAGAGAGCAGTTAGGAGTCTGCAGTGCTATTGTTAGAGCTGTTTTTATAGTCCTCCAAGGCCACTGTGGCGCGCTGTTAGAAATGTATCATCCCGTTAGAAACAAAGACCAGGCGTTTTAACGAGAGGCTACGGTGCTTCTCACCACTAATTAATTGGGCAATTAAGCAGTGAATTAAGCCCAGTAAAAACCTAAGCACCGGCTTGGTGTCAAACACAATCAGAGGCAGCATCAGACATTAGTGTAGTAGAACTAGGCACAGGGGAGGCTGGCTAAGTGGAGCCTGGTCCCAGATCTGTTTAGGGACCATAGGAAGGGGCAAGACAAGACTAACATATCTGGGACCAGGCTATGGCTCATGCTGCGTTCACTTCATGTCGGAGTGATCGGAGGAACGACTTGTCTACTTGGAGCGTTAACGTGCTCGGAAGGAACACAATCTTTTTGTTGCTATTTTCAGTGGTGCGTGGCATCAGAGTTCAGCGTGTGGGAAAGATCGGGGTCCAGAGATCATACCCGAGTTTCCTAGTCGTAATTACGAGTTGGTGGGGTGTTCACATGCATTTTCCCAGTAGGAAGGTCGTATTTACGAGTTCCCGACATGACGTGAACGCGGCATAAGTGTCTGAATCTTTCAAAATGGTTTGGCTTCTGTGGAGGGCATTTATTAGTCTCAAACATGGCAGATTTAGTACCCAGCAGTATCAGAGAGCTATCACCCAATCAGTATGGATCTGCTCTACACAGTGCCAAAGTGCCAAAGCTGAGAATGCATGGATGATCCTGTACAAATGATGATTCAACACACACAAACCAGAGCTATAAAGAGATATCGCTTCTCTCTGACCATTTGGCACATTCAAGACCTCTCTTTCTCTCTGTCGCAGACACACATTTCATACATGCCTCTCTATGACTCAGTGTGTGTGTGTGTGTGTGTGTGTGTCTGTCTGCGTCTCTCATCCGTGACTCACCTTGTTCATGTTGCCCGCCTGCTGGGTGGCGGCCGCAGCGCTGAAGGTGGCAGCGCCCATCTGCTGCCCGCCCTGCTGTGTGAGGGTCTCTGCCAACGAGCTGCCAGCTCCTCCTCCTGGTGCCCCCTGCATAGCCTGGTACTGCCCCCGGCCTCGTCCACCTCCAGGAACCAGCCCCAGTCCTCCGTTCATCACCTGGCCCGGCTGGTGCTGCCCACCCTGGGCTAACATCCCGGCGTGGCCCCCCAGAGACTGGTTGAAGTTCTGTCCGGTCCCCGCTTTCGGCGACCCTTGACCCAAGGCGCTCTTCCCAAGTGCTGCACCCAGCTGACCCCCCATGACGCCGGGCTGAGTTCCTCCTCCAGCACCCCCGGTGAGACCCGAGGTGCTACCCGCCCGGAGGAGCTCTGACAGCTGCTTGTGCTTGGCCACTGCGTCCGGGACCATGGAGCCCAGAGGTCCAGGACCCCCAGGGTTGGTGTTACCCCCATTGGAGGACATGGCGCCACCCATCATACCCCCCAGGCCAGAGCCTCCGTTGGGGATCAGCTCGTCTGGCAGGTCGTTCTCCAGGTCGTCCCATGATAAGGAGCCTAGGTCCACTGTAGAAGAGGAGGAAGAGGAGGAGAGAGAAAAACAGGTTAATAATATGGATTGACTGACAACAATTTAAATATCTCTGTCTGTGTAACTGCCATTGAAGTACAGTATCAGCCAGCCTATCGCAGACCTGCCAACCTTAAATAATTGTTATGAGTACCATTTCAGCGCAGTGGCGGCACCCCCGGGTCCCACAACGGCACGTGTGCGACACCACATTGCTCATATCACGCCTGGCGTGGTCCTTTTTTTGTCTAATAATGTGGCAGAAGGCTGCCTCAGTAGGAATGGTAGGCTATAGATTTATGGGTACTTGGTAATTAGCTGCTCTTCAAGAGCTAACTAGAAATACGTTTAAACGTACTATCAGGGCTCAGGTTGTGCTGATGTAGGCCTAAGGTTCAGTAGGGGGTAAGTCCAGCGAATGGCAGTCAACTTCCCCTTAGGAAGTTGGAGCATTTTGCATTTTTGAAAAACCTGTAACTGCCATTACCTGAAACCTAGAGTCTTAAATTATATCAAACAATGTAGCCAACACAGAAGTATTGTGTTTGATCCTAAATTATATTGAGGTGGTCTCAATTACACATTTTTCTAGGTTTAATTTAGGGGTAATGGTTATTCTAATTCATAATTAATGTGTGTGCCTTTATGTGGATATAGTGAAAACGTACACTGGCTTCTTAATTTTGTTTAGGGAGAGAATTCTAAATAATTAAATCACTGGATGCAATGTAGTAGCTTACTGTAGGCTATCTGGTATATGAAACAACTGAACTAAGCCTTTATGAGCTAGTTTCAGATCTACATCCCTGACCTAGTCCATCAAGTTAGGTCTGACTACTAGGCTACCATTCATTCAACATGCCTTGTCATTGGTGAACTGACTATTATAACATCTATTATCACATCATTACTGTTGACATGAACTAAGCAGACCAGACCCAGCTGCTATCGCATTGGTGTCTATGGGATAGCCACCCCCTTAAGTAGTGGTCCTCTGTAGCTCAGCTGGTAGAGCACGGCGCTTGTAATGCCAAGGTAGTGGGTTCGATCCCCGGGACCACCCGTACACAAAAAAATGTATGCACGTATGACTGTAAGTCGCTTTGGATAAAAGCGTCTGCTAAATGGCATATTATATTATTAAGTAGACAGGAACTGACAATGTTTTTGCAATGGTAAATGGCCTGAATGAATTCTTCATTTTCTACTATCTTTGATAGTACTATGACTACGGGGGGTGGGCCGGAGCTAAAGAGATGTTTTCTCCTTGCTCAAGTCCTCTGATTGGCTCAGCTCCAACTTCAGACGGTTGAGTCAAAAACCACAATGTGCCAACTAGAAGCCTATTTTTGTGTATTTTAGGGACGTTTTTCATACCAGCGTACTTTGACCACAAATTGTGTGCATGCATGGTACGCAAAATACGTTCAGGTTGGCAGGTCTGCTATCACTCCCAATTCCATCTCCCAGCCCATTCACCTAACTCTTTATTCTATCGCAATGTGCTAATGAACTAATGTGCTAACTAAGTAGCGCTGCTTGGTGAGTCTACTGCTGAACCACAACACACAGTGAAGCAGCAGAAAAGCAGGAGGGAGGGAGGATGATATTTAAGCAGAGTGATAAATGAGGGTGTTGGTGCCACCTGACAAACACAGTTAACAGTTAGACAGGCAGTGAAAATACAGCATCTCTCAAGGGATGGGGGCAAGCGTATTTGGGTAACACTGTCAGGAAGCGTGTTTTGACACAGTTAAACAGGCAGCGAAAATACATAATCACTGTATCACTCAATGTTGGTTCCCCATAGGGAAGGGAGAAGAGTATTTGGGTAACACTGTCAGGAAGTGTGACTGGGAATTGTGGCGGAGGGAGACAGTTGAAGACATGACGGGATGAGAATCAGTGGATAAAACAAATTAACCTAAACAGAACCTGCTTATTCGATTTCTGCGGGGCCGCGGAAATTGACTTGAGGGTTAATATAATGCAGTTATGGATTTTAACTGGATTTCAGGTGGTGGTCAAGGATGCATTGTGTGCAGATTTCTCCTCAGCCTGGACGCAATCAGGCTACCGAAAGCGCATACAGTGGACGACATCATCAGCACTCCTCCCACAAGTCTCCAGAAAAAATGCGTTCCTAGAGTGTGACAAATGTGTTTGCTGGCCTCATAAATGCAAGTCAGCTAGCTAATATTTAGAAAAATAAATAAATGTTTGTCTAGAGTTATGCTACCTGTTTGCAATCCCTTTAGCATTGCATGCAGAGGTTAGCTGGCTAGTTACGAACTGCCATCAGTTGTTGTTTTATCATATTTTTCCTATTCCACCGTTTGTATACATGCATTTTATTATAGTCTGGGAAAAGGGAATCTGGACACACTGTGGACACAGTAGACACATTTAAATGTAGGTGTAGATGCATGACACGTTCAGAATTCCATGATCAGCTCTCTGATCAGAATACTAAAGTTGCATGAACTGTCTAGACACGGCCAATGGCTAATATGCCTTTGTTTGTTGTGGTATCGAGTTTCGTAATACTAAACCTGGTATCGTGTCGAAGTCAACATTCTGGTATCGTGACAAGACTACTCTCCAGCAGCCCACTCTTTCATTTGCTCCCACAATCTCTCAAGACTGGTATATAGCCCTGGCTCTACCACTTCCTCAAGCACCCTCCTTTTCTACTCGCTCTGTTCTTTCCCTCTAGTTCTCTCCATCCAGCTCTTCCTTCTTTCACTTGCTCTCACCACTACTTCTCCCTCGCTTTCCCACTCTCTAGGTTCTCTGCCACTTGCTCTCACCACTTCTCCCTCTAGGTTCTTCGCTCTCAGTCTCTAGCTCCATCCAGCTGCATACTCTCTGCAAAGCTTAGTGGCTGAGGCAAGCAGTGAGTGGAGTGGCACAGTGTTCTGTCAGAGCCAGGCGCCTTCACACACACACACATACACAATGTCCCGGTCAGTCAATTCACCAAGTCAAGCATGGCTTATTTTCACAGCCTGCGCGAGCCGAGCACACACACACACACACACTCCTTCTCCTACATCTCCCTCTTACACTTCACACACACACACTACGTCTCCCGAGTGGCGCAGTGGTCTAAGGCACTGCATCGCAGTGCTAGCTGTGCCACTAGAGATCCTGGTTCGAATCCAGGCTCTGTCGTAGCCGGCCGCGACCAGGAGACCCATGGGGCGGCGCGCAATTGGCCCAGCGTCGTCCAGGGTAGGGGAGGGAATGGCCGGCAGGGATGTAGCTCAGTTGATAGAGCATGGCGTTTGCAACGCCAGGGTTGTGGGTTCGATTCCACAGGGGGTATGAATTTTTTTATGTATGCACTAACTGTAAGTCTAAATGACAAAAAAAAAAAAAGTACTTTCTGTCCCCCCAGATACACACAAACACACCTCTGCCATCCTTTGAGCAGCAGGGAGCTGGCGATGGGATCTGTGCTGACTTTATATTTCCTGGCTGGAGTGGATTGCAAGAGCACGAAATGGAGCAAGAGGAGTGTCCATTTCAACACAAAGGGGCTAATGACCCAGCTAAACCAGATGTCAAAGCTTGGAGACTAGCAAAACTAAGCTATTCAGGCACCACCCTTCCTTCTCCAAAACCATTCACCCAAATGAATTGAACTGATCTTAAAAGTGCTTTTCAGGTATTCAGAGGGGACTTCAACTTGGTGGATGAACAAGTCTTGTTTGCTTGGGTGAGAATTTGGGGTATTTTCTACTAGAGCTGGGACAATAAACCAAAGATTACTGACACCGACATTGCCATCCTCTTACCGAAGCATTTTGCTTACATCGGTAGTTTCCGGTGATTTTGCTACACAACGTCCTGTAGATTGTTCTTAAACCATTGGTCAACAGTAATATATGCATTGTGTTGATTCCTGCTATGAAAAATAGTTTTCAAAGCAACTACTGTTGTTCTAGTTAGTGAAGAGAATCACAGCTTTCTGTGAGTATATCATGCATTTCTCACCTCTTAATATTGAGTTAATGGCACCACTTTTCAATCGGAGTAGGCTGTAGTTAGTATGTTTTTTATTTATTTTATGTGCCCACATAGCTGAGCGCGCCATTTGCAGTAAATAGACCTACATCAAGTAGCCTAGCCTAGGCCTAGCGCTGGAAAAATGTTTTAGGACATTGTGTTTTAAATTCACACTTCCTCAGGTGTTGAATAATGTTGCCTATATAGGCCGATATGCACAAAGATGTCGGCAAATCCTCTGAAGAGCCAAAATTAAATCTGAATATTTTTGTCCATGTCGCCCAGCTCCATTTTCCATAAATGCTACGTACCAAAAATTATACAGAGTTGTTCGGCAAAACAAAATGTAATGCAAGACAATGGCTCCAGACAAACATTTTCCCCTCACTAACTTTTTCAGTTGGTGGCACAAGCCCATGATTTGGTCGCACCAATTTTATTTGATGCCGTCACGCAATAGAAAAAATGTGTGATCATCTTATCATGTCATTCACAATGCTTTATTATGAGGTGTAATAGACTACTGAGATGGTATTCAATAAATAAGTTATTTCATCTAACATGTCAATGCAGGAATGCATGATTCAAGATATTTTGATGTACAACCTAATAAAGTGATTGTCATGAATTTTGGGTTGACAATTATGCTATTGTTATATTTTACTGTTAAAATAGGGCTCTAGAATTTTATTTTGTTCAACAGAGATTAATTTGCCTACATCTTTATGTGCACTAATATCATAGCCTAATTTATTTGGGGCTAATTCACCACCTGAGTAAGTGGAAACACAATACACATTAGCTAGATCGCCAACTCTAAATACCCACTGCTGGTGTATTAATTTATCAGTAAATTCAATGTCCTAAAAAAACGTTGCCGTTGTAGCCTAGGCTTACTACCCAATGAGGCCTGCAATCGCAATGGCCGATGCCATATCAAATATCTTGGTTCTAAAGTAGTTGCTACAGAGCTATTAATATTAATAATTGAGAGGAAAAAAGTATACCTACAAAAATCTGAGAATCTCCTATTCAACAGGGTCAGTAATTGCTTCCAAAGCTGTGTTTTTCCCGCAATTGGATTTTAAAATGTTACAGCCTACAATCACAACACATTTTATTTCTCCCGGGGCACGGGGGGAGAGGGAGTGAGTGGCTTGCTTATCAGCAGCAGGCCCCAGCGAAACAGGGGCAGGGCAGATAATTTTACTACAGGAATTGTGAGGATAATGCACATTACTGTTTGACCAAATCATGGTTTTAGTAGCCTGAAAAAATATGAGGTTTGGACTGAAGTGAGCATGTAATGCGACCAGTTAAAAACGTAACTTGCGACAAGTCATAAATGTTCACAGTCTGGAGCCCTGGAAGACAACTGTCGTCATCAATTTTCTTTAGCGATAGTTTCTTACTCCTCATCACGCCATCCATATCCATAGCATCTTTTTCCCTGTCCGTCTTTCATTCTTCCCTCCCTCTCTCTTTTCAAGCTGAGAACTCACAGATGTGAGTGGGAGACGCAAAAATGGCAATATCTGCTAACAGCGGACAGATTGGTTTAAAATGAGAGGAAACTGTGAGGCTTAAATATAACGGCTTAAAACGCGTGAAGTGACTGCCGACTGGCATTTAAAACTGCCAATTAGGCTGTAATATGGACCAGGCTCAGCCGGCGCAAAAAGACGCAGTCGTAAGTGCTTTCCTGGGGGTGGGTGGGTGACAACCCATTTGCCCCCCTCCTCGGAGGTTCCATTAGTAAGTGCGTCATGAGTGTGTGTGTGTGACGGGTGGGCCCTAAATGTGCCATTAGGAGCAGGGAGTGTGCTGACGGAGGGGAGGGGGAGGGCTCCTCTCGTTAAAGCAGTGGAATGGAATACCAAGCTAGTCATAGTAGTCTGCCCCAGTATCTGTGTGTTAAGAGATTTTGACGATGAGTATGATGCATCTCAGATTTAAACTCCCATTAGACACCTCTGCAAGCATTATGTTTAAATACGTTTGTTACTCACCAAATATCAAGTTTCGATGAGCAACCATCTTAATTTACTCCCATTACGGTATGTACTTCCAAAAAGTCTAAATACAAATTTACAAGCAACTGAATAAAATCCTATTCGGCACTTTCATTACTGCCACCTACAGGTCGGAAGTCTAAAACAGCTCAATACATTTGAAGTGCCGAAGAGGCAATTGTTCGGTAGCTTGTCAATTTTTATTTAGACCTTTTTTGGAAGTACATAGCTACCGGCCGTAACGGGAGTAAATTAAGATAGTTGATAATTGAAACTCACATTTTTGTGAGTAACAAATGTATTTTGACAGAGCTGTCTAATGGGAGTTTGAGCTTCCTAGGCGTTAAAGGGAAACACATCATACTCATCTAAATCTCTAACGCACAGATACTGGGGCAAGTAGAGTCATAATACTTGCCAGGAACCTCACGATACAATATCACAATACTTAAGTGCCGATACATAGTGATTTTCAGGATTCTATATGTATTGCATTTACATTACATTTACATTACATTTACGTCATTTAGCAGACGCTCTTATCCAGAGCGACTTACAGTTAGTGAATACCCCGTGGAAATCGAACCCACAACCCTGGCGTTGCAAACGCCATGCTCTATCAACTGAGCTACATCCCTGCCGGCCATTCCCTCCCCTACCCTGGACGACGCTGGGCCAATTGTGCGCCGCCCATGAGTCTCCTGGTCGCGGCCGGCTGCGACAGAGCCTGGATTCGAACCAGAATCTCTAGTAGCACAGCTAGCACTGCGATGCAGTGCCTTAGACCACTGCGCCACTCAGGAGACATTGCGATTAGATAGGGTGATTTTAATGCGATTTGATGTTCCAAACATATTGCTCACTGAAAATATTAGGAACACTTGCTCTTTCCATTACATAGACTGACTAGGTGAAAGCTATGATCCCTTATTGATGTCACTTGTTAAATACACTTCAAAATCAGTGTAGATGAATGGGAGGAGACAGGTTCAATAATTATTTTTAAGCCTGGAGACAATTGAGTCATGGATTGTGTATGTGTGCCATTCAGAGGGTGAATGGGCAAGACAACATATTTAAGTGCCTGTAGGTACCAGGCCCACCGGTTTGAGTGTGTCAAGAACTGCCACACTGCTGGGTTTTCCACGCTCAACAGTTTACCGTGTGTATCAACAATGGTCCACCACCTAAAGTACAACCAGCCAACTTGACATCTGTGGGAAGCATTGGAGTCAACATGGGCCAGCATCCCTGTGGAACGCTTTCGACACCTTGTAGAGTCCATGCCCCAACGAATTGAGGCTGTTCTGAGGGCAAAAGGTGGTGTAACTCAATATTAGGAATGTGTTCCTAATGTTTTGTACACTCAGTGTACTGCATGTATGCTGCAGAGACAACATGAGAAAACAAGTTGTGATCAGTCATAAAAGTGCTGAAAACATGTTGGCTCACTATTTTAAAAAGGTTGAGGACAAGCTACAGGATTAAAAATACAGGCGTTTTGGCGCAGGTACAGCCGAGTAGCGCTAGCTAATGCTACCTACAGTAGCAAAATATATATATTTTTAATTTAACAAATTGACACCGAGTCAAATATCGATATAATATCATCCCAAAATAATATTGTGATATGTCAATGTTTAGATTCCTCCCCCCATCAACATTTAACACTAATCGTCATTAGTTATTGCTGATTTCACAATTCGACTCAAACAGATACAAATTAGCTTGTTTTTGATTAAATTTGTACTTTGGGATAGTAATTTCTGAATGAGTTAATCTGAATGAGCAGAGCTATGCCTCTTCACTGACAACTCAAGAGAATGACAGACGAGATATAAACCAAGCCAGTAAATAGCCAGCAAACAATGAACCAAACTCCTTCCCTCCAACTACCTTTATGCACGACTCCAACACCATCATTCAGTTTGCCGACGACACAACAGTGGTAGGCCTGATCACCGACAACGATGAGACAGCCTATAGGGAGGAGGTCAGAGACCTGGCCGTGTGGTGCCAGGACAACAACCTCTCCCTCAACGTGACCAAGACAAAGGAGATGATTGTGGACTACAGGAAAAAAAAGAGGACTGAGCACGCCCCCATTCTCATCGACGGGGCTGTAGTGGAACAGGTTGAGAGCTTCAAGTTCCTTGGTGTCCACATCACCAACGAACTATCATGGTCCAAACACACCAAGACAGTCGTGAAGAGGGCACGACAAAGCCTATTCCCCCTCAGGAGACTGAAAAGATTTGGCATGGGTCCTCAGATCCTCAAAAAATTATACAGCTGCACCATCGAGAGCATCCTGACTGGTTGCATCACCGCCTGGTATGGCAACTGCTTGGCCTCCGACCGCAAGGCACTACAGAGGGTAGTGCGTACGGCCCAGTACATCACTGGGGCCAAGCTTCCTGCCATCCAGGACCTCTATACCAGGCGGTGTCAGAGGAAGGCCCTCAAAATTGTCAAAGACTCCAGCCACCCTAGTCATTGACTGTTCTCTCTGCTACCGCACGGCAAGCGGTACCGGAGTGCCAAGTCTAGGTCCAAAAGACTTCTCAACAGCTTCTACCCCCAAGCCATAAGACTCCTGAACAGCTAATCATGGCTACCCGGACTATTTGCACTGCCCCCCCACCCTTTAACTCTACCCACATGTACATATTACTTCAACTACCTCAACTAGCCGGTGCCCCCGCACATTGACTCTGCAACGGTACCCCCCTGTATATATAGCCTCCCTACTGTTATTTTATTTTACTTCTGCTCTTTTTTTTCTCAACACTTTTTTTGTTGTTGTTTTATTTTTACTTTTTTTGTTAAAAATAAATGCACTGTTGGTTAAGGGCTGTAAGTAAGCATTTCACTGTAATGTCTGCACCTGTTGTATTCGGCGCATGTGACCAATACATTTTGATTTGATTTGATTTGCTATGGTGCTGCTCAACACACATGGCTTACTACAACAGCCTGCCTTGAGAGTAGCTGCTGAGGTCAAAAGTAGCTAAGCCTAGAGCTGGCTACATCAAGACCTGGGCAACGTGTGCACTAGTACAGCACACACCCACTGACTAAAGTATTGGTGATGAGGGGAATTGAAGGGGGAGGGGCAAAGGGACCCTGCTGGGGTGACAGATGGCCTGAATAGGGGGTGAGAGGGGCGCGTGTTTGCACTCGGTCACTTCAATGAAAGGCGTATCCCCCCCACACCCCTTCACCAAGGGAGTGGTGTGCAACCCAAACTGGGCCTCTGGGCCCCCACGGCAGAAGGCAGGGACCTAAAGTCAAGGCAGGGGATGCTCCTACGGGGCTCTCCAGGCATGACTGCAGACACTAAGGGAGAAATCGCACCCCTTGTCTGGGGTAATTTACTGCTAATAGCCCCTAGTGTTTCCACAATAATGATTTAGCAGGGGTTGGATGCATTTGGGGGTTTCGCAATGGATTATGTGTAGGGGGGGGGGGGGGTACCTCTGCCATGTGCAGCTGGACAAATCATGGACATCTGACTCAGCAGATGTGTTGCATTGGTTATTATGTCTCTGTTGCCAATATAGTGAAAGAGGCATGGTGCATTCACACCTCCAATCCTAACATTCTGGTTCAGTAACTTTTTACCTAGAACATTTGAAAGAGGTAGGCCCAACAGGTGTATTCAATCAGCACTGGGACACCCATATGAACAAATATGGAACATGATATAGCAATGAAAAGTGACAACTGTCAAGATATTGGGACATAACACTGCATTTTATCACATTGACACAACATGCAATCAAATGCATGACAGTGTGGGACTGGGACATGATAGGCCTATGGTTAAATTACTTGAATCTGACCATGGCATCAGAGTTGGCCTACTCTGAGCCAATATTCTCAGCCAGTTAGGCATGCAGCATGGTGCAAAACTGTGCCTAAACTGTTTCTGCAGATAGAGGCCTGCTATCAAGATGTTTGATGAAGGTACACATGAACAGAATTTAGCCCCCAGCAGAGTCCCCAATCCCTATCATAACGTCATTACATTTTGATAGGGGTGTAGTTTTCAACCCAGTATCTGACATGATTTAGGCCAGGGATGGGCAACTCCAGGGGGCAGAGGGGAAACATACCTGATTAAACTAATTGCATTCTAAACTGAAGACCATGATTAGTTGATTATTGGAGTCAGGTGTGTTAGCTTGGGAAAAAGTGACACCAATCAGGCCCCCGAGGACTTGAGTTGCCCATCCCTGATTTAGGCCATCACCAATTACATTTTGACAAGTATGCTGCTGCTTTGCGCTGAAGGGTAGCCATGTTGACATAGCAGATCACGCAAATGCTAAACATGTCTCTAGCTGGGCATCTAAGCATTAGCTAGTTAAGTGTTACATTAGTTAACGTTAGCCTTTAAAAACTAAAATAGCTAGTCCTGTTTTCCAACAAGTGAGAAATGACAGGGATTGACGCGTAACGTTGGCAACAAAGTTTTGTTAGCGGCCAAGCTAACTAACGTTGGCTAACTGCTTTGTACAGCCGTTTGAATGACCAAAAGTCAGTTGAATGAATAACTAGTTAACGTTAGCTAGCTAAATATCTGGACACAAAGAACAAGTCATACAAAACGAATAACATCTTACTAACTCAAGTAACTAGGAGGTTAGCAGTTGGTTTGTGGGCCTTCCTTACCTGGTCCATCTGACGCTGACAGCGCAGGTGAATTCAGTTTCGGTCGCTTTGAGTTGGGAGGTCCGACGTCGAGCAGGTTTTCAGCCATTGTGATTTTTTGTGGATTTCTTATTTAATTATTTGAAAAAGGAAGTTCCTGGGACAGAAAAAGTTGTTCTGACAACCTCCACCTTTCTTTCTCTAGTTAGCACGTTAGCAAGCAGTTTGCTCGCTAACGTTGGCTAACTGACTAATTTTCTAGCAGTGAGGGAGTGTGATAATTTCAAAAAAGATGCAACAGCGCCCCGCTTCGCCACCGCCATTCACCCCATGATAATCCAACAACCAACACCCACATTATCGTTAAATAACTCCAATAAAAATATTTTCCATGAAAAATGTACGTTAAATTTTAATCTAAAAACATTCACATGGATTCTTGTATTCCTGTCCCATAAATCGTTAATTTTAGATGTTCAAACAGGCCATTTTTATGACGTAAAATGTCTTAATGCAAAAATTGTTTGAAGCTCCATAAAATGCATAACTGCAAAAAAAATCATATATTTTAGCAAAATTGTCAGTAAGAAGCTGTCTCTTCTCCGGTTACCCCCTGTAAACAATACTGCTCCAAACGGCGATAGGGGCTCGAGCGCCGCACTTGAGGGGAAATCAGATATACGGGATTTTCTTGCCGACGACGACCGATCGAATTCCCGTTTTTTCGTCAAAAATACTTCAGAAAAGGTGAAAATACTTCGTTTTCAGAGGAAGTATGCCGTCAAACCTCGGTTTGGATGCTCAATTTCTAAATTAAAATTTGTGATCTACCGAAATCCTAATTCCGAGCAACGACAAGATGGCGGCTGTTGATTCCTTCGATACAAAAAGTTTTTTTTCCCTTTTCCAGATAGACTGTAGAGGGGGAGGGGTCGCGCAATCACGCCCTACGTAAACCTATGGTAAAAGCTTCGGCGTGCGTCACACGAAATTCGCCTAAAATTCCGCTACGGGGCGGTACGAGACCTTGTGAGGATTAATTTTCCCAGTAATAACTTGGTAATAAATAGGCTATGGATTCTTCACGTCAATATCTCTGTTGTAAAGGAAGGCAGTGCAATGCATTGCAAAGGAGAAATAACATTAGTGAATTCTTCAATAAATAGGCTGCCATGTTGGATATAAAAAACATACTAAAATGTGTGGATCAATGCATCTAGGCCTAAGTCTATCTGATCAGTCTTCTCTAACATGAAATATGGCTAAAATTAAGATGACACAAGTAAACAAAAGTTTGGTTCCTTTAATTTCTGTACTTACACACTGGCCTCATCTCTCCTGTGTATGTTGGCACACGATGCTGCTTTCCCCCTCCTATCCCTCAAACAACCTTTTTAGTCATTTAGCAGACGCTCTTATCCAGAGCGACTTACAGTTAGTGCATACATTTTCATACTGGCCCCCCGTGGGAAACGAACCCACAACCCTGGCGTTGCAAGCACCACGCTCTACCAACTGAGCTACAGGGGACTACGTACAACCCCCTCCATGTCCATCTTCTTTTAATAAATGGCAGTGTGTTGGACTTTGGAGTGTCTAATAAGCCCAATAGGCCTCTCCATCAACATCAGGGTCTTGAGTTAAGGAACAAAATACATTACTATTGTACTTATGCTAGTTGCAGGGGACTGTCTCAGTTGTCATTGTATTGGTAGTTGTCATAATTATGGTAGAAATATTGCTGCACTTGCAGCATCTAAAATACTTCCTTCTTTTGACAAGCTCTTGAAAGATCATAGGTAACATATCACTCACACAGTCACCCAGACAGCAAGGCAGACAACAAAACAGTTTGATATTGAAGTGTTCTCCTGTTAATCGATTTTCACAAAAAGTCCAAATCTAGCACAGGCACATGTACAAAAAGTTGAAACAAAATCATAAATGTGACATCAAATACATATTGCATATGTACATACATACACAGTGAGTGCCTTGTGCAAATGTATACATATTATGTTCATCGTGTTTTAAAATGATACATTGGCTATGGTTAATGTGCACAATAACAAATAAACAAACAAAATGGCACACTGACTGATTGAAAAAGGAAAACAAAAACAAGCAAAAAACACAATAACATCTCAGATCAACAAATGAAAACACTTTTTGCTTTTTTGAATATATACAGTGGCTTGAGAAAGTATTCACCCCCTTGTCATTTTTCCTATTTTGTTGCCTTATAACCTGGAATTAAAATGGATTTTTTCGGGGTTTGTATCAATTGATTTACACAACATGCCTACCACTTTGAAGATGCAAAATATTTTTTTTGCGAAACAAACAAGAAATAAGACAAAAAAACAGAAAACTTGGGCGTGCATAACCCCCCCCCCCCCCCCCCCCCCTCAATTTGAGTCTCATCTGACCAGAGTACCTTCTTCCATTTGTTTGGGGAGTCTCCTACATGCCTTTTGGCGAACACCAAACGTGTTTGCTTATTTTTTTCTTTAAGCAATGGCTTTTTTCTGGCCACTCTTCCGTAAAGCCCAGCTCTGTGGAGTGTATGGCTTAAAGTGGTCCTATGGACAGATACTCCAATCTCCGCTGTGGAGCTTTGCAGCTCCTTCAGGGTTATCTTTGGTCTCTTTGTTGCCTCTCTGATTTATGCCCTCCTTGCCTGGTCCATGAGTTTTGGTGGGCAGCCCTCTCTTGGCAGGTTTGTTGTGGTGCCATATTCGTTAATTTTTTTTATAATGGATTTAATGGTGCTCCGTGGGATGTTCAAAGTTTCTGATATTTTTTTATAACCCAACCCTGATCTGTACTTCTCCACAACTTTGTCCCTGACCTGTTTGGAGAGCTCCTTGGCCTTCATGGTGCCGCTTGCTTGGTGGTGCCCCTTGCTTAGTGGTGTTGCAGACTCTGGGGCCTTTCAGAACAGGTGTATATATACTGAGATCATGTGACAGATCATGTGACACTTAGATTGCAAACAGGTGGACTTTATTTAACTAATTATGTGACTTCTGAAGGTAATTGGTTGCACCAGATCTTATTTAGAGGCTTCATAGCAAAGGGGGTGAATACATATGCACGCCCCACTTTTCCGTTATTAATTTTTTAGAATTTTTTGAAACAAGTAATTTTTTCATTTCACCTCACCAATTTGGACTATTTTGTGTATGTCCATTACATGAAATCCAAATAAAAATCAATTTAAATTACAGGTTGTAATGCAACAAAATATGAAAAATGCCAAGAGGGATGAATACTTTTGAAAGGCACTGTATTGTTATCCCCAGTGTGGAAATAACATATTGGAGCTAATTTACTGTAGTTCATTTACCATTGCAGTGAAAAAAGTGAGTGTGCAATTTAATCAGCGAGTGAATTATCAACTTTTTTTGCTTGTGATGACAGTTTGAATGCGCTAACACACCCGCAAATATTTAGTATATGTGCACCCCAAACAGTAAAAATAAGATGTATTTATTTATTTTCTCAACAATTAAAATTGTCAATTTTTCCTCATATACATTTCCCTCAAATACATTTTCCTCATGTATTTACTATAGTGAAAGCCTGGTAAAATTACTTATTTTGCAGAAAGAAACACAGGCTCAGACACTGGTTCAGTTCAAACAATATATATTTAATTTCCATATATCTGTTCTATGCATCCTTGATGTTTAAGCTTATGTTACTGAATAATTCGTTTGCTCGTTGTTGGCTTTTGTCTCCCAATTCGTATTAGATATTGTATAGCATAATTATCCTGTATGGCTCAGTTGGGTCCTGTTAGGCATGGTTGGTAGAGCATGGCGCTTGCAACGCCAGGATTGTGGGTTTGATTCCTGGGACCACCCATACGTAAAATGTATGTTGCTTTGTATAAAAGGGTCTGCCAAATGGCATATATACAGTGCATTTGGAAAGTATTCAGACTTCCCTTTTTCCACATTTTGTTACGTTACAGCCTTATTCTAAAATTGATTAAATATTTTTTTTCTCATCAATCTACACACAATACCCCATAATGACAAAGTGAAAACAGGTTTTCATACATTTTTGCAAATGTATATAAAAAAAATGAAATAATAATAACTTATTTACATAATTATTCAGACCCTTTGCTATGAGACTCTCAGACAATGAGAAACAAGATTCTCTGGTCTGATGAAACCAAGATTGAACTCTTTGGTCTGAATGCCAAGCGTCACGTCTGGAGGAAACCTGGCACCATTCTTACGGTGAAGCATGGTGGTGGCAGCATCATGCTGTGGGGATGTTTTTTAGCAGCAGGGACTGGGAGACTAGTCAGGATCGAGGGAAAGATGAACGGAGCAAAGTACAGAGAGAACCTTGATGAAAACCTGCTCTAGAGCGCTCAGGATCTCAGACTGGGGCGAAGGTTCACTTTCCAACAGGACAACAACCCTAAGCACACAGTCAAGACAATGCAGGGGTGGCTGCAGGTCAAGTCTCTGAATGTCCTTGAGTGGCCCAGCCAGAGCCCGGACATGAACCTGATCGAACATCTCTGGAGAGACCTGAAAATAGCTGTGCAGCGACGCTCACCATCAAACCTGACAGAGCTTGAGAGGATCTGCTGAGAAGAATGGGGGAAACTCCCCAAATACAGGTGTGCCAAGCTTGTAGCGTTATACCCAAGAAGACTTGAGGCTGTAATCGCTGCCAAAGGCGCTTCAACAAAGTACTGAGTAAAGGGTCTGAATACTTATGTATATGTGATATTTCAAAATTGTATTTTTAATAAATGTGGAAAAACCTGTTTTTGCTTTGTCATTATGGGGTATTGTCTGTAGATTGATGAAAAAACAACAACATTTAATCCATTTTAGAATAAGGCTATAACGTAACAAAATGTGGCGAAAGTCAATGGGTCTGAATACTTTCCGAATGCACTGTATATTTTTTTAATTATACTACTTGGGCTCAAGTAAAATATACTTTTAGAGGCTTTATCCATGTCATGAAAGCTAACAAACAAACCCTAAGGTTGGTTAGAAATGGCAAGAGAGGCAAAGAAAGAAATCAGTGATCAATGGCGGGAGTGTATGGGTGAGAAGTGGTGGCGAAAAGTGTAAGTATGTCCACACATAAACACACCCACATGCAGGCACAAAGACACACACACAGAGCAAAGTGGTGAAAATCTCAGACTCAAACAAGCAAAGTCAAAGTCATTCCCTCCCATTCCTCCCTTCCTCCATTTTTACCAGGGAGCACAGAGTTCGAGACAGTTTAGTTTTTACTTATATTCCCTTTTTTATTTTTCAGTAATGGTGCAGGTGTGTTGTAGTAAAGGGGTGGCGTGCCCATATCCCTCCTCCCTGTTCTGTCTAGTTCCCTTTTTTTGTTTTGTTTTTTTGTCCCTTAGATACCAGTCTTGGTTACTGTGCCCAACTTCATCCAAACAAGATGTCTAGCAAAAGGCACTGACATATTAGGAGTACATATTGGTGGTAGGTAAACAAAAAAATAAGTCCCAAAGTTTAAACAGACGCAGAATTTTGGTAAGGGTACTTTGGCATTATATGACCAACATATTGCAATTAATTACGATTTAATACGATTTCTAGATCTTTTTGTGGGCACTCACATTGAAGTTATAGGCCATCTGCCTTGATTCGTATCATATGGTTATATTTCATCTGATAGCCCACTTAAAGACCCTTAAACTAGCTCTCATTGGTTCTCCCTGTAGTTCAGAGTAGAGGTATCCCCAAAGATTACTAATCAGATTACTCTATCCAAGTCCTAGCATCGACCATTAGGAATTAAAACACAAAACTGACCCTAGATCAGCACTAAGGGGCTTGGATAGAGGCTTCGGAAAAAAGTGTGCGCGCGTGCACACACACACACACAGATTTTCATACTACACTCTGGCTGAAATGTAAGACACAAAAGTGACAGGGCTACAGATGAATCCCCTACAGACGCTTTCTTTCAGAAGTAAAAGCTTGAGCAGAGGGGAAAAGAGGGGAAAAGGCAAGGTGAGAGAAAAGGGAAAAGCGAGGGAGCACAGAAGAGACCTTGGGCACACCACCCTTCACATAGAATTCACAGAGAATCAGTCAGAGAGAGAAAGAAAGAGAGAGAGAGCGAGAGAGAGAAAGAAAGAGAAAAAACAAGTGAGCAAGATGCTGATTTTCTCAAAACAGGAGTTGCAGTCGGAACTGCACAAGGCGATTCATAATTTCATAAAACATACAATCATCATCATCATCATCATCCTTGCTATCATCATCAATACAAACTCAGCAAGAAAAAAGAATTTAAAAATTACAGTTTTTTTAGGCACTACAAAAAATCTACTTGAAAATGAAGACGTTGAAAAATATAGGTTGCATTGCACCCAAATAATAACTTGATGAAAGTGGCACATTTTAAGTACATTAATACAGTAGAGCCTCCCTCATGCAGAGGCTGTAATTGGATAAAAGATTAAATGTCCCACCCCTCAAACCAGCATGTCACACAAAGCTAAAGGCAGCCGTGATTAGCCATTGGTTGAATCTGGTGTCGGTCAAACTAATTTGTTTCTGTGGCAACTAACACAATGGATAGAATGTCATACAAACTTGAGTTTGCACTTCAATACACATTAATACATGTTATAACACGTTAATAAACTGTTTGTAATGAATTCTGTTACTTTTGGCGAATGTCATACTTTTAACACATATTATGCCTAAAGTTTTTAAGTGCTTTCCCATTTTGATTATAACTAAATAGTCCCTTTAATTTCCTACACTATTATTCCCTTAAACGATTTTTAGATTTGTGCTTTTTCAGTATACTTGTTAGAGTATAATTGTTGTTACTTGAGAGAATGCTATAACGTATTTGTTCAGTTTTCTTACTGTCAAGACTGCTTGCTATAGGCTACCATACCAATTTGTCATTTCCATTTAGGAGTGGTCTAGGAGAAGTTGTGTGAGACCCATTGAGGAGACCTGTGGTATCGACAGTTATGTTCCACAGACCACTTAAAGAAGCTGTACGGAAGTTTATTTTAAAAATGTGCTTCCTGAAAAGTTGGACATAAAAAAGTGTCAGTGTGAAGATATAGCCCTATGTTGGCTTTCCCTTTAGTATTGGGTCTATGTAGCACATCACAAACACTGTAAGCCATCGTCTCAAAGCAGAAACACCAATAACACTGCTTTTTGTCATTCCCTTATTCTACCCATAACTCCCTGCTTCTTACCCATGATCCTCCACTGTCTGGCAAGTAATTTATTACCCTTCACGGTCAGGTGAATAGGCTGAATATGGCACAAACGATAACGATATAATAACAAAAGAAATTGCATTGAAGAAAACAACTTGTAGTAAAATAACTACAGCCTCATAGGTAGACTAGCTTTTAAATATAAAAAATAAGCCATGCTAAAGATTGTTCCAACCTTTTTTGTGTTTTTGTTCGATATTCATTTCTTGTTCGTTAACGGTTCTAGTCCTGAAGGCACTTCTTTACATATCAACCAAAGCATAAGAAAAATAAAACCTCAACATCAAGAAGCGAAAACCCTTTCTCTCCTCCTCCTTCCCCCTCCCTCCATTATATTGTGCCGCACTGTGCTCAACACAGCCCTTCCCCCTTCCTATAGAAAAGTGATGAGTCATCATAATTTGACTACAAGTCAATGTCCAACAGTCACTCAGTCTGCAGTCACATTTCATCATGTGAAAACATGTGTTTGGGTTCAGAAAGGTGATTGATGGATAAGTTAGGGAAAAAACCTCCTTCCATCCCTACAAACCTGTATCTGTAGCTACTTCTGTCTTCAGCTCAGCTCAGAGAAAGGAGTGCTGATCGAGGATCAGTTTGGACTTTTAGATCATAATGAATTATATGGATAATCCTAGATCAGCACTTGACGGATCAAAGGCGTGACATGAAATCCTCCTTATTGAGCTTTGTCAGCTCGTTCGCCTCCTCTTCCTCCTCCTCCTCTTCTTCCTCAGGCTGTGCCAAGGTACAGGGTACTAGCTCCGGGTCTAGGTCCAGGGTAAGGAGGTGAGGGAGGTGATGGTCCGTGCCCATAGCAGGGGGGTGGCCAGCCCCAGTTTGGGGGATTCCTGGTGGGGTTGGAGGAGCGTCCCTGTACCCCTCTGCCCGATCTGCCCTCACCCCGCAGGGCTTGGCCGGGCCTGGCTCTGGCCCTAGTCCTGGAGGAGCTCCAGAAGGTCCTATGAAAGAGGCTTGGGGGGTGAATGTGGAGGAAGAGGAGGAGGGAGGAGTGCAAGAAGAGGATAAGGGATGAGGAGCTGGCACCTTGGCACCTGCATCAGACTCTGTCGTATTAACGGCGTCTCCTTCCCCCACGGGTCCAACGGCTGCCTGTGATTGGACAGGTTTCACCAGGGGCAAAACAGCAACTAATTGGTGTGGCTGTAGCAAAGGCTCAGCCAATAGCTGCCCACCACTCTCAGCGCTCCTGGGATACAGGAAGGTCCTCATTTGACCTTTGCCCTTGACGTTGACGGTACCGCGGTAGTCGAACTCTAACCCCATCCCGCTGAGCACCGAGTGGCTCTCCTCACTCACCTGTACCCGACACTCCACCCCTGTAGAGTCCATGCGACTCGCAATATTCACTGTGTCTCCCCAGATGTCGTAGAGCAACTTGGTAGTGCCTATCACCCCCGCCGTCAGGGGACCGTGGTTGAACCCGATACGGAGCTTAAACCCGAAGCCTAGCATGTTTTTATTGAAGTCGTCCAAAACACCCATCATCTCGAGGGCAAAGTCAAACAGCGCCCTCAGGTGGTTAGAGTTGGGGTGGGAGTCGTCAATGCACTGCTGAGCGTTCAGTCCGGACGCCGCCATGTACGTGGCGCCGATCGTCTTGATCTTCTCCACGTTGGCAAAGTCCGGTTTCCTTAGCAACTCGTCGAAGTCGCCGATGAGCTCATTGAGCACTCGGTAACACTCCTTCCCGCCTTCGTAACTTTCCTCGTAGAATTCTGAAAAATTCACAATACTCGCAAAGATGACCCCAGCGTTGTCGTGATTTTTGGAGTACGACTGGGTCACCTTGAGCTGCTCGGCGACGTGGATTGGGATGATGTTGCCTAGCAACCAGTCGGCCTGGTCCCGCATGTTCTGGATCTTGACGCGGTGCTTGTCGGCCTCTATGTTGCCGTGGTAATGGAGACGGTAGCTGACCTCGAACTCGTGGTTCAGGAACCAGACCAATAGAAGGAGGAGGAAGTAGGTGAGGATCGCTTCTGGGACCAGTAGGTCTAGGAGTCTCACGGGGACCATAGGGTCTGCTTGTGGTTCTGGAGTGGACCATGTCTCGTTAGTGAGGTTACTGAAAAAGAGAAAGAGACAATTAGAAGAGGTCAGGGGTAGATGAGGGCAGACAGAGAGATAAAGGAGTGGTGCGGTGGCTAGACAGAAAGAGAGAGATAGAAAGAAAGAGAGTTAAGAAAGGAGGGTGTAGAGAGAGATGGATAGACAGAGAGAGGAAGTGAGAGAGAGAGAGCGAGAGCGAGAGCGAGAGCGAGAGCGATAAGAAGGGAGGGTGCAGAGAGAGAGAGGTAGACAGACAGGGAGGGAGCCAGCCAGCCAGCCAGACAGACATGAGACATACATGAGACAGACATGAGACATACATGAGACAGACATGAGACATACATGAGACAGACGGACAGACAGACAGACGGAGAGACAGACAGACAGGGGAGGGGGTTGATATTGATACGCAGCAGTTGCATTACCATGAACCACACCCATTCATAGTGCCTACCGAACCACGCTACACATGCCAAACACTTCCACGACTTAAAGGACTTGGCTATAGGCTCAAAGATACACATCAGAGCATCAACTCAACTCATTCTCCTTCTTGTTAAAAAAGGCCAACATGGTCCTTCATGCTGTATGTAGTGTTCTATACCCTCTACCTCCAGCTTCTCTCTCACAGTTGAGCTCGTATAAATAGGACCAGCTAGCCAGTCTGACTCACAGGCTGCGTCCCAAATGGCACCCTATTCCCTATGGGCCCTGGTCAAAAGTAGTGCACTAAGTAGGGAATAGGGTGCCATTTGAGACGCAAACATAGCCACTGCTGCTGACATTTAGCTGCTATGATTACACTTCACAGTTTGAGAGAGAGGAGGAGAGAGGGAGAGAGAGGGAGAGAGAGAGGAGGAGAGAGGGAGAGAGAGAGGGAGAGAGAGGGAGAGAGAGGGAGAGAGAGGGAGAGAGAGAGAGCGAGAGAGCGAGAGAGAGGAGGAGAGAGGGAGAGAGAGAGGGAGAGAGAGGGAGAGAGAGAGGGAGGGAGAGAGAGGGAGAGAGAGAGGGAGAGAGAGGGAGAGAGAGGGAGCGAGAGAGGGAGAGAGAGAGCGATAGAAAGACGGTCCCTCTTCTCTCCTTTCACCTTCCGTCACCCCCCCAAATGTCACTCATCCATCAACATTCTGCGTTTCCACGGCAACACTCACCCCATCGCTGGAGAACTGTCATTACTGGAGCTGCAAGACAGAGTGACTGCCGTCAGTTACACACACACACACACACACACACACACACACACAAACACACACACCCAGGCACTCAAGGCTGACTGATTCATATCAACCTCTCAGAATGACTCCTGTGAGTTAAACACAAGCGTGATAACACACTCCAACACACTTACTATTTTGCACTATGGCCTATTTATTGCCTTACCTCCATAATTTACTACATTCGCACACACTGTATATATATATTTTCTGTTTTATTTTTGACTTTATGTTTTGTTTACCCCATATGTAACTCTGTGTTGTTGTTTTTATCGCACTGCTTTGCTTTATCTTGGCCAGGTCGCAGTTGTAAATGAGAACTTGTTCTCAACTGGCTTACCTGGTTAAATAAAGGTGAAATAAAATTTAAAAAATAAAACTCACACACACAACTACGCTGACAAACAGATGAATATCAACATCTCCCAAGAGCCACTGGGAGAGATAGGTGTATTGTGTATTATTGTGCATATTGTGTATGATATAAAATGGTGCTACCTTGACATTCATAATTTTTAAGTGTTAACATTATAACATAAGTTATAACATCTTAATAATGTTATAAAGTTTCTAACGTTTTACCCCGCTACCATCTAGAAGGCAGAGACAGTACAGGTGCATCAAAGCTGGGACTGAGAGACTGAAAAACAGCTTCTATCTCCAGGCCATAAGACTGTTAAATAGTCACCAATACCCGGCCTCCGCCCAGTACCCTGGTCTGAACTTTACTCACTGTTACTAGCCGGCTACCACCCGGTACTCAACCCTGCACCTTAGAGACTGCTGCCCTATGTACATAGTCATTAAACACTTGAATAATGTTTACATCCTGTTTTAACCACTTCATATGTATATACTGTATTCTAGTTGCTCATCCTATATAACTACTGCTGTACACACCTTTTCTATTCATATATTGTTCATAATGTCTATACACACCATCATATACATATATATGAATATTCCGGAATGCTCGTTCTAATATTTCTATATTCCTTAATTCCTTTCTTTTATTTTTTGGGATTTGCATGTATTGTTTTGTATTGTCAGATATTACTGCACTGTTAGAGCTAGGAACATAAGCATTTCCCTACATTGGATTTGATTAAAGTTATGAATGGGTCCTAAATACGTATAGGCTGCAGTACTCACCCTGTCCTGTTGAGGGGGCTGTAGAGAAGCACTAGCAGAGACCCACCAACAGCCGTGGCCAGGGCAGATCTCATCCAGAAACTCAGCTGGCAGAAGTTACAGTACTGGATTATGGCTATGGTCACTGCACAGCACAGGAACATGGTTACCTAGAGGGAGGACACACAACATTTGTTTGTGTAAACTAAAATTCCAATGTTCCTCAATGCTTCTCTATGAGAAGAAATTAGAATTGGAATTTCAGGTTATTTCCCAAATTGAAATGGAACTTGACCCTGGTACACGAGTACTCACACAAAATATGGTAACATAAACATACTTCCCCACCGAATACCCTCAAGACACTCACACCTGTGAGCACATACCTTATGAACACCACTGGCATGTGTGAACACACACCCACACACACACATCAATAATTGAATCCCCTGGACAGTTGTTAGTACAGACTTAATGCCTTCAGCAGCCGCCTAATGATGACAACTTTACACGTCTCTCTTCCATCCCTCCATCTCTCCATCCATGCTTCTGTCCCTCCCTTCCATCCCTCTCTCACACACATCTTCTCTTACTCTGCCATGTTATCAATCGCTCTCTTCCATGCTATTGTGTGTGTGTGTGTGTGTGTGTGTGTGTGTGTGACTGCATGCATATGTGTGTGTGTATATGTGTGTATATGTGTGTGTGTGTGTGTGGGGGGAGGGGGGGGGGCATCCTTGCAAAACAAGTTATCAAAACACACCAGCTTGACTTGTAAGCAGTCAAGACTTGGCACCCTATTCCCTATATAGTACACTACCTTTTGACCAGAGCCCTATGGCAGCAGCTTTGGACTCGGAATAAGGCTAGAGAAAACAATGTGCAGTGTGTAGCTTGCCTCTGCCCAAACTAGGACCTCTATCTCTTCCACATAAAGGATTTGAAAGAAGGAGAATGTCAATAATCTGTGTGCCAAGGTCCACAAGTATAGCCCCTCTCCATTTTCCATTGACTGTTTCTCTCTCTGAAACACTGGCACTTTCTAGTGTGCCCTACAGCTGTAGACCAAGTGTAACTCAATGCTCTTGACACTTAGTCACACACACTTTTCCCCTTTACACTTGAGAACACCTATTACTGTAAATAAGTGTTGTTAGCAGTAATGCATTTGCCATTCGTCATCTCGACCAGCGTTCACCCACCTTTTGACCATCCCTGACTAGAAGCCCATGTCTACCAGTATGCCCTCCTTCTTTACCCTCTCTATCCCTCCTTACCTGGATGGGCAGGTGGAGGCTGCAGGCCAGGTGTGAGAACACGGACACGGCAGGAAGTGAGACCAGCACGGCCCCGATCACATGACGGGGGAGCCAGCCTGACACCACCCTCAGCAAGGTGTGGGTACAGCTCAACACGTTGTCCAGGTAGAACGTCATCCTGCAGGGGGCCGAGGGAGAGGAGGTGAGGAAAGAAGGGACAAGTAAATAGCAAAAAAGGACAACATTGTGATACACTCCCTCCCTTTCTAATTTCTCATTCCTCCATATAGCAACAGGGAGACCAACGCCAGCAGACACTTTTCACTTCACCCACCCTCTCTCTCTCCCACTATCTCCCCCCTCCATCCCTCACCGTATGGACAGCACCAGGGAGACCAGCTCTAACAGACCAGCAGCGGTAGCCAATCCCAGGACGGTTGCTGGGGGCGTCTCCATGGTGACCATGGGAACCAGGAAGCAGGCCAAGGTGAGGGCGAGGAACACAGAGCAGGATAGGAGAACATCCAGGAAGGAGCTGAAGATAGGGCTGGCAAAGGTCTGCACTGGGGCCTGGGTCTCCACCTGGAGGGGAGAGAGTAGTCAGAGACATAGAGAGAAGGTCTGCACCGGGGCCTGGGTCTCCACCTGGAGGGGAGAGAGTAGTCAGAGACATAGAGAGAAGGTCTGCACCGGGGCCTGGGTCTCCACCTGGAGGGGAGAGAGTAGTCAGAGACATAGAGAGAAGGTCTGCACCGGGGCCTGGGTCTCCACCTGGAGGGGAGAGAGTAGTCAGAGACATAGACAGAAGGTCTGCACCGGGGCCTGGGTCTCCACCTGGAGGGGAGAGAGTAGTCAGAGACATAGAGAGAAGGTCTGCACCGGGGCCTGGGTCTCCACCTGGAGGGGAGAGAGTAGTCAGAGACATAGAGAGAAGGTCTGCACCGGGGCCTGGATCTCCACCTGGAGGGGCGAGAGTAGTCAGAGACATAGAGAGAAGGTCTGCACCGGGGCCTGGGTCTCCACCTGGAGGGGAGAGAGTAGTCAGAGACATAGAGAGAAGGTCTGCACCGGGGCCTGGGTCTCCACCTGGAGGGGAGAGAGTAGTCAGAGACATAGACAGAAGGTCTGCACCGGGGCCTGGGTCTCCACCTGGAGGGGAGAGAGTAGTCAGAGACATAGAGAGAAGGTCTGCACCGGGGCCTGGGTCTCCACCTGGAGGGGAGAGAGTAGTCAGAGACATAGAGAGAAGGTCTGCACCGGGGCCTGGGTCTCCACCTGGAGGGGAGAGAGTAGTCAGAGACATAGAGAGAAGGTCTGCACCGGGGCCTGGGTCTCCACCTGGAGGGGAGAGAGTAGTCAGAGACATAGAGAGAAGGTCTGCACCGGGGCCTGGGTCTCCACCTGGAGGGGAGAGAGTAGTCAGAGACATAGAGAGAAGGTCTGCACCGGGGCCTGGGTCTCCACCTGGAGGGGAGAGAGTAGTCAGAGACATAGAGAGAAGGTCTGCACCGGGGCCTGGGTCTCCACCTGGAGGGGAGAGAGTAGTCAGAGACATAGACAGAAGGAGATGAGAGAACAGAGAGGGAGAAAGAGGGACAGAGGGAGGGGGAGGAGAAGGAGGGAGGGGAAAGGGGGATAGAGAGAGTAGTCAGAGACATAGAGAGAAGGAGTGGAGAAAGAAGGGGGAGAGGTGGTTAGACAGTTGGGATGAGAGGAGAACAACAGAGGGACAGAGACAGGAGGGAGGAGATAAAGATGCAGATTACTACTACTAATAATTGTGGTCAAACTGTTAGAATTGGGCTGCAATATGTTATACACACCAGCAGGGGGCTTTGTATGAACATGTGGTCAATACGGCTTTACATTTACATTACATTTTAGTCATTTAGCAGACACTCTTATCCAGAGCGACTTACAGTTAGTGAATACACATATATATATATATATTTTATACTGGCCCCCCGTGGGAATCGAACCCACAACCCTGGCGTTGCAAACGCCATGCTCTATCAACTGAGCTACATCCCTGCCGGCCATTCCCTCCCCTACCCTGGACGAATTGTGCGCCGCCCATGAGTCTCCCGGTCGCGGCCGGCTGCGACAGAGCCTGGATTCGAACCAGGATCTCTAGTGGCACAGTTAGCACTGCAAAGCAGTGCCTTAGACCACTGCGCCACTCAGGAGCTTTGACTGACACGGATTGAGTGTGTGTGTGTCTGTGTCTGTGTGTGTCTGTGTGTGTGTGTGTGTGTGTGTGTCTGTGTGTGTGTGTATGTGGGTGTGTGCGTGTGTGCGTGATTGCGTGTGTGCGGGTGTGCGTGTGTGCGCGCGTGCACGCGTGTGTGTGTCTCTCTGTGTGTGTCTGTGTGTGTGTGTGTGTGTGTGTGTGTGTGTCTCTGTGTGTGTGTGTGTCTCTGTGTGTGTCTCTGTGTGTGTGTGTGTGTGTGTGTCTCTGTGTGTGTGTGTGTGTGTGTGTGTGTGTGTGTGTGTGCGCGTGTGTGTGCACGTGTGTGTGTGTGTGTGTGTGTGTGTGTACCTCCTCCTGGTAGCTGATACGGTAGGCTGTCTCCAGAGGTCTCTCCAGGAAGTTGAGGCTCAGCTTGTTGATGGGAGGCTTGAAGAAGTAGTCCTTCATCAGACTTGAAAGACAGGAGAATAGATTGAGAAAAAGACAGGTGGAGGGTTCTAGGGTGGAATCCTAACTTCATCATGACTTGAATCATCCATTGACATCTATGCATTATTTACATGATCATCGAGGTTAAGTGCATGCATCTCAAGTTAGGATTCCTCCCTTAGTGACTGACTTCAAATATATACGCTGTCAACAATAATCACCATAGCACTGTTGGTAATCCAAAGCCCTAACAGACCAGCAGACTGTTCTCTCTGCTTCCGCATGGCAAGTGGTGCCGGTGCATCAAGTCTGACACCAACAGGCTCCTGAACAGTTTCTATCCCCAAGCCATAAGACTGCTAAATAGCTAACAAAATGGCTACAGGCACTATCTATGTCTATCTAAGTTGACCCTTTATTTATTTTTAATAGTGTCTCTATGCACACTCACAGGACTCTACACACTCACACACACTGACACTCCAACACACACATAACATTCACACACATCTATACTGACTCTACACACACACACACATACACACACACACACACTCACATACAATCATCATATATGCTGCTGCTACTCTGTTTATCATATATCCTGATGCCTAGTCACCTTACATACATATCTACCTCTATCGATCCAGTATCCCTGCACAGTATACATATGGTACTGGAACTGACCCTGTATACAGCTTCTTACTGTCTCATGATCTTCTTATTTAGTATTTATATTTTTCATATGTTTCCGTTCTACATTATGTTCTTTTTTTAGTCCTACATTGATACTGATTATTGCATTATTGGGTTTAGAGTTTGCAAGAAAGGCATTTCACTGTACTTGTGCATGTGACATTAACACTTTAAACCTAAGGAAGGCTAAACCCTGATCTGCCAAGACATGCCCAGTTCTGCTCCTAAATCAAATCAAATATTATTGGTCACATACACATATTTAGCAGATGTTATTGCGGGTGTAGTGAAATGCTTGTGTTCCTAGCTCCAGCAGTGCAGTAGTATCTAACAGCAGTGCAGTAGTATCCAACAACTAGTCATATCAACTAGTCCAGGGTCAGCTTTAGACTGTCAATCATTCTACTAAAGCCACTGGTTCAGGGTTATTTAGAAGAACTGACCTCAAAACAGTTCATAAGTAAAGCCAAAAGCCACCAGACTCCCTCCAGTCCTCACCTGTCCTCCTTGATGACATCAACAAAATGGACATCACTCTTCTCCCTGAAGTTCTTGGAGCGTAGCGGGATGAGGGCGGAGTGGTCCATGCCCATGCCCCCCGGTCCCGCCCCTCCTGGACCCCCCATACCCAGGCTGGTACCCGTCCCTGTGCCCGTACTGGTCTTCTTTTCTTTCTCCTGAAGCATGTCGCACAGAGAGCTCTGGCTGGCCCTCACTGAGTCCTCCAGTGGAGGACTGAGAATGCCATTCAGAGCCCTGGGGCTGCAGCCTGGTGTAAACTACAGAAGAAGAAGGAGAGAGAGGGATGTGTGTTAGACAAGTGTGTGTGTGTGGTGCAGGTGTGTGTTATTAGTAGGTGTGTAGTAAGCTACGTTGGCGCAGGAGTGTGTTGTCAGTGTGTGTGTGTGTGTGTGTGTGTGTGTGTGTGTGTGTGTGTGTGTGTGTGTGTGTGTGTGTGTGTGTGTGTGTGTGTGTGTGTGTGTGTATGTGCATGCGTCCATGCGTGCCTGCATATGCGTGTGATCTACCTTGGCGCTGTTAGTCTTATGTTCGTCCTGGCATCCATTGAGTCCGGCCCCCTCCTCTGTCTGCTCCCCATTCACAGTGCAGGGCACACAGAGGGCAGCAGCCCCCCCAGGCATGAGGGCAGAGGTGTGGGGGCAAGGGCACGGGGTCCGGATGTCCAGAGAATGCTCCAACTTCCTCCCTGAGATCAGGTAGGTCTTCATCCCTGCAGAGCGGAAAAAGGTGTCATACACAAGAACACACACACATATACTTAATAATACACAGACAACCACCATAAAACACACATGCTCCCACACACAATCAACCCAGCAGTTGCACTGTGCAGTCAGACAGTCAGTCAAACAGTTAGACAGTCAGTCAGTGATTCAAACCTGCCGACAGACAGACAGGCAGACAGACAGACAGACAGACAGGCAGTAATATAAGCTGTGGTTGATTGTTTGTACAACACCAGAGTTTGTAGTGGTGGAGTTAAAGGGCAATTCCACCACTTTTCAACCTCATTTTCAGTATCGCCAGCACAATACCAGTGTCTATGTGAAAACGGCGCATTTCCAAGTTTTGTAGAAAAAACATATAAAGGAAAAAAGTTATATCCGATGACATCATCATAAGAAAATAAATGTCACAGAGAAGCATTTTCTAGGACCTTTCTTCTTCTCTTTTTAACCACAGATCATAGAAACGTGCCGTTTTCACTTTATGTAGACACTGGTATGGTGCTGGAGATGATGAATATGAGGTTCAAAAGTGGCGGAATTGCCCTTTAAAGGAAAGATTCACCCATTTTGAATGTTTTTGTGCATCTCTGAGTGATGTTTTATCGATTCCAGGGGTCATTTCATGTTTTCGTGTGTATCTGAGCTATTGCCGCTGAAGCAGGCAGAAATACAGCTGGCATGATAAGTTTTGTATCATATGAATCTTTCCTTTAACAATGCTGTGGGGCCAACAAGGAAATACACAAACACTGGATAACTAGAAGTGGCCAACGGCCAGCCGGTATCAGCCTGTTCAAACACGCTAAAGCTAGTTGGGCTAGATAAAGGTATCATAGTTCAAATACAGCTAATGCTAGCAAGGCTAGCTCTCATAATTTAAACATGGCTAATGCTAGGCTAGTTCAAAAATACACTGCTCATAAAAATAAAGGGAACACTTAAACAACACAATGTAACTCCAAGTCAATCACACTTCTGTGAAATCAAACTGTCCACTTAGGAAGCAACACTGATTGACAATACATTTCACATGCTGTTGTGCAAATGAAATAGACAACAGGTGGAAATTGTAGGCAATTAGCAAGACACCCCCAATAAAGGACTGGTTTTGCAGGTGGTGACCACATACCACTTCTCAGTTCCTATGCTTCCTGGCTGATGTTTTGGTCACTTTTGAATGCTGGCGGTGCTTTCACTCTAGTGGTAGCATGAGACGGAGTCTACAACCCACACAAGTGGCTCAGGTAGTGCAGCTCATCCAGGATGGCATATCAATGCGAGCTGTGGCAAGAAGGTTTGCTGTGTCTGTCAGCGTAGTGTCCAGAGCATGGAGGCGCTACCAGGAGACAGGCCAGTACATCAGGAGACGTGGAGGAGGCCGTAGGAGGGCAACAACCCAGCAGCAGGACTGCTACCTCCGCCTTTGTGCAAGGAGGAGCAGGAGGAGCACTACCAGAGCCCTGCAAAATGACCTCCAGCAGGCCACAAATGTGCATGTGTCTGCTCAAACGGTCAGAAACAGACTCCATGAGGGTGGTATGAGGGCCCGACGTCCACAGGTGGGGGTTGTGCTTACAGCCCAACACCGTGCAGGACGTTTGGCATTTGCCAGAGAACACCAAGATTGGCAAATTCGCCACTGGCGCGCTGTGCTCTTCACAGATGAAAGCAGGTTCACACTGAGCACATGTGACAGACGTGACAGAGTCTGGAGACGCCGTGGAGAACGTTCTGCTGCCTGCAACATCCTCCAGCATGACCGGTTTGGCAGTGGGTCAGTCATGGTGTGGGGTGGCATTTCTTTGGGGGGCCGCACAGCCCTCCATGTGCTCGCCAGAGGTAGCCTGACTGCCATTAGGTACCGAGATGAGATCCTCAGACCCCTTGTGAGACCATATGCTGGTGCGGTTGGCCCTGGGTTCCTCCTAATGCAAGACAATGCTAGACCTCATGTGGCTGGAGTGTGTCAGCAGTTCCTGCAAGAGGAAGGCATTGATGCTATGGACTGGCCCGCCCGTTCCCCAGACCTGAATCCAATTGAGCACATCTGGGACATCATGTCTCGCTCCATCCACCAACGCCACGTTGCACCACAGACTGTCCAGGAGTTGGCGGATGCTTTAGTCCAGGTCTGGGAGGAGATCCCTCTGGAGACCATCTGCCACCTCATCAGGAGCATGCCCAGGCGTTGTAGGGAGGTCATACAGGCACGTGGAGGCCACACACACTACTGAGCCTCATTTTGACTTGTTTTAAGGACATTACATCAAAGTTGGATCAGCCTGTAGTGTGGTTTTACACTTTAATTTTGAGGGTGACTCCAAATCCAGACCTCCATGGGTTGATACATTTGATTTCCATTGATCATTTTTGTGTGATTTTGTTGTCAGCACATTCAACTATGTAAAGAAAAAAGTATTTAATAAGATTATTTCATTCATTCAGATCTAGGATGTGTTATTTTAGTGTTCCCTTTATTTTTTTGAGCAGTGTACCTTATACTAACTAGGCTAGCAAGGGCTCTCATAGTTCAAACACAATTCTAGAATAGGTTAGCTAACTGGTCTCACAGCTCAAAATGGAATGCTAGTCGAGCTAGATAGATGCTAGGCTAGATCAGCTAGTGCTCTCATTGTTCAACATTACTGATGCTAGCTAGGCTAGCTCTCATAATCAAATCACAGCGGAAGCTCAGGTGATTGTAAGCAAATAGGGAAACTGTAAAACAATTTCTAACAAATAATATTTCCCTGTTCTCTGTTCCTGCCCTAATGCAAAAGTTCTCTGAATGTGTTTCAGATAAACACACACACACATAAAATATGTATCTAGCAACGTGTGATGTGTCAGCCTTTGTTGTGAGTGTATTTGATCTGTATATTAGTAAGCTCATGTATAAGTGTGTGTGTGTGCATTTGAGTTTGTGTGTGTGTACGTCAGTCTGTATGTATGTGTGTGTGTGTGTGTGTATTTGTGTGTGTATGTTTGCACTAGCTCTTTACTGAGTAAGTCACATACTCATATTGTGCTTCTGTGTTTCTCTCATGTGTCTTTTAGAATCACCAAGGCTGAGGGCACATTCATCTCTTCTGTCTTTCAGTCTCTCTCTCTCCTCCCTCCATCACTCACTTTCCTCCATCACTATCTATCTCTTCCCCGTTCTTTCTTTACTCTATCTTTCTCTCTCTCTCTCCTTCCCTCCTTTTTTTCTCCATCTTTTCACTCTACCACTTCTCTTCCATTGGCAGACACACCACCATAAGCAGAAGTGCTCTCATCTCATTTCCCGGTCTCTCTACTCTCTCTCTCTACCTCTCCCTCTCTCTCTCTCCTTCTGATCAGTTCATGAGAACCTAAAACCACCAGACTCTCTCCTCCCTCTGTCTCTTCTGTTGCCAGATCATTCAGTGTCACTGGTGTCACTGTGAACAACAGACCTAATATAATAATCTATTCTATTCTAGCCTGTCTGGGACTCCCAGGATGTCCCTGGGTGTGTGTGTGCTTGTCTGTGTGTCTCCGAATTGTGGTCCCTTGGCTGGATTTAATAGGAGCCTACCGTGCCATGACCTACTGTCTGTCTGCTTCACCTACTGTCTCTGTATGGGTGTGTCTGTCTCTGTATGTGTGTGTGTGTGTGTGTGTGTGTGTGTGTGTGTGTGTGTGTGTGTGTGTGTGTGTGTTTGTGTTTGTGTGTGTGTGTGTGTGTGCGGCTGTGGGCCAGTGAACAGGGACAGGGGGAAGGACACTACAGTGTGAGAAACAGCAGGAGGAAATGAATGGAGAGTTGTTTAACAGTGGGCAACACAGCACGCACACACACACATACACACACACACACACACACACATACACACACACACACACACACACACTCTTACACTGGTCTTGTTACCAACTGTCTATGTTTACTGAGGCAGGACATGGGAGTCAGAGATGAGTGGATTTTATCAAAACAATGTACTGCAAGGTAAGCGAGTGTGTGTGCAAGAGAGAGAGAGAGAGAGAGAGAGAGAGAGAGAGAGAGAGAGAGAGAGAGAGAGAGAGAGAGAGAGAGAGAGAGACAGAGAGACAGAGAGAGAGAGAGAGAGAGAGAGAGTGTGTGTGTACTCGTTGAGTTCCATCTAGGCTTCCATTTCTTTTGACGTTTTTCTTACTTTCTAAGATTCCGATTAAAACACTTCTGTTACCATATACACTAAATATACACAAACATTTTATAGTAATGTTAGGTTCTGACAAATAAAAAATCAAAATTCACGGACTACTACAGAAAGCTCAAACCAAGTTTATTCACCCAAAGGGTCAGACAGCTGAACAGCCAAAAACACGTTCCCACCAGCACAAATATATATACTTCAATTTTGGTGAACTGCTCCTTCCCTCTAAACATTACATATTTATTGCTAGGCAGGAAGTGAAGTGATGTGGGTAATATACTGTTCCTTCTCTCTTAATGTGACCTGACCTGAACTCGGCCCCCATTCCTCACAAATCCACAGCTCTCCACCCTTATCAGTGACTGCAACCATGTGACTACCTTTCCTTTCCTCAATAAATTCCAAGCCCCTGGCTCCTATCCAACCTTAATTGACCCCACCATATACATTCCTCCTACAGATAACCATTAACTTCTGGTGTGGAGACCAGACTGTGGCCCTTCTCATTTCCATAGGATATTCCATGACTAACAATATTTCAAGTTTAGAAGTCAGAACCCATCAGTAAGCAACCCTGTATGTATCTTCACATGTAGTCTCATGTAGCCTCATCACCAAACGTACACTGAACAAAAATATAAACACAACATGTGAAGTGTTGGTCCCATGTTTCATGAGCTGAAATAAAAGATCCCAGAAATCTTCCATACGCACAAAAATACTATTTCTCTCACATTCTGTGCACACATTTGTTTACATCCCTGTTAGTGAGCATTTCTCCTTTGCCAAGATGATACATCCACCTGACAGGTGTGGCATATCAAGAAGCTGATTAAACAGCATGATCATTACACAGGTGACCTTGTGCTAAGGACAATAAAAGGCCGCTCTAAAATGTGCAGTTTTGTCACACAACACAATGCCACAGATGCAGTGGTGACCTGTCATTCAAGGCAGGTGGGGCAGAGTTAATAAAGCTGCATACAAACATGGTCTCTTTTTTGCTTTCTTGAGTAAGGCAGCTCCAAAATGCAGGTGTTTCAGCCTAGCTCAGTGCTTTCTGTAGTGGTGGGGCAGCCAGCGGAAAATACGGAGCGTAGGGGTTGTTAATGTTCTCTAGTTGTGCCGTGATTGGCTCAGTGTTCTGTCACTCATGGGGACACTACGCCACTGAAAACTCTATGGGTAGAGCTCCAAAATTCAAGCCCCTTGGGTGCTGCCATAGTATTACATTAGAAGTGCCCATCCAAGAAGGCTCAAGGTCATTGGCCACAGATAAAATTACGTCAAATCACGTTATATCTACAGTAGCTTTGATTGGACTGATCATGTCAACATCTTACTTTCAAAATCTTAGCTAGCAATCTAGCAGTCATCATCATGAATCAAGTTGACAATATACTAGCAAATCCTTTTCAATCCTTGTCAGATGAAGAGAAATGATGAAGAGAAATTATAGATAAAACATATCGGTGCTCATCGGCCATTGGACATAAACATTACACAACAAGTTGGAAATCGCAAATTCAACAATGAGTGGTTTGGAAGGAATCAGTGGCTAACTGCAAGCGTTGCAAAGCAATCACTAGCCTGCTATTCAGTGGAGTGGATGTGTGGTCCAAGTCTGGGTTTAAGGGTCTCTTTTCCAAGTTTAAAAGGATAAACATTCAACATTGGCCATGCTCAAAACAACTGGAAACTCGGAACTGGGAAATCTCAGACTTCAGTGAATTCAACACAACTGGGAACTCTGAAAAAGATATGTTTTGAATGGTCAACCAACTCTGAATTGCAAGTCTGGAACTCTGCCCTCTTTCTAGATCTCCGACCTGAAGATCACTGACGTCATCATGATTCGACCTTGTTTTTTCAGAGTTCCCAGTTGTCTTGAAAGCACCATAAATCCAGACAATGCCAGACTTTGATGACAAAGTTTGATGACAAAATTTGCCCACAAAGGATCTCTGCGCCACCTTCCTGTTCAAGTGACCACAGCACAACAAGGTGAGTCCAAAAATGTATTGTATGCTGCTGCATAAATGATGTAATATGCCAGGGAGATATGTATACTGTAGCTAAGAAGGTAATACTAAGTGTATGTTGTGTAGTAAGCTGTTAGTATCCCATGTGCCTCACCCTAATAATGTTCTGACTTGGTGGTGCACATGTAGCCTATAACCTGTTTTAGAGAAATGTCATCATCAAATATTGTAGGAGCTTTCATTGTCTGCTTATCTGCCCCCTTTATTTATCGTACGGTTCTGACTTGGTGTACAGGGAGAATACTGTAAGAATGGCCCAGGTTCTGAACAAATAGTTATATTGACTATGTCCGTCCTAGCTCGCTCATTAATGTCTGTGGTAGAGAAACCGAAGTGGCGGATCAGACAGTGAGGAGACAGACAGGATGTTCTGGCGCTCACCTCTCTTAGAGGCTTTTATTGACAATATTAATATGCCATTTAGCAGACGCTTTTATCCAAAGCGACTTACAGTCATGCGTGCATACATTTTTGTGTATGGGTGGTCCCGGGGATCGAACCCACTACCTTGGCGTTACAAGCGCCGTGCTCTACCAGCTGAGCTACAGAGGACCACAGGTGCAGGACTAATTGGCCAATAAACTTTGTATAGAAAATAACAAACAGGACATTGACAAAGACTTTAATAAATCAAAGATATTCTCAGTATACTATTCAGGCAACAACTCTTTGCCTATAATAAAACTCAGGTATGACTACTCTAGCCAACCTGTTACATACCCAGCCTGCTCTCCCTCAGGCAAAGACCAACTGAGCACCTAAGTACTCTTTCCAGGATGATAGCCCCAAATTTCCCATGGACATATAACATCATAAAGAACAGCTTTACATAAACACACACTTCAATAACTTGTTTCATAACTTCTTATTTATTTAAGTCACACAATACACATCCATGAAATAATTCACCCCCGGGATAATTCATTACTTTGGTTATTCCCGTCAACTAATAAATGTTCCTTGATGACTCGTAGACTAATTTGCGTCATGCATAATGCACACCGGCACTTCAACAAGGAAACAGCGCAGCATTTGAGACAAACCCACGAGGTAGGTTAAATGATATGATTATACTCTACCAACACTTTGATCGTTATTCTAATAATATATTTCACATTGCTAGAGCATGTATGTTTAAATGGACAGCTTTATACATGGTGGAAACATGGTTAACAAATTACATTGTTTTAGTAACTGACTTGCACAACAAACACTCGACTTTGGCACCTTATGTCAAAGTATTATTGGCAAACGGAATGCGCTACTCAATCAAACATTCTCTTTTGTTTCAGGATTCTTGGCTATACCTTGAAGAGATACGATAAAGAGTCTTTCTCCAACCAATAATTTGGTTCAGTGTCATTGACTATAAGTCATGGCTCCATGACAATGTCTTAATCGAAATGACGGATTGCCTCTTATCCGCTCGTCGTCCCCTTATGCCATAGTTTGTACATCTCAATTGTCAGTAGAAACCACATTTGTTTAAGCAAGTCAGCCATATCAGCTATGTTTTTAAAAAAAGTAAATGAGACTGAATGAACTGCTTCGCTGCCAGACAAGGCTCTGCTGATAGCCAGGTGTAGCAGTGGTAAGGTGTTGGGACTGCTGTTGGGACTCTTTATGTAGCTCCTAAAAGTTTGTGGGCACCGTTTGTCACTGTTATAGTGCAATTAATGTATTGTTTAGTGTTATGTTGTTTTGTTTTGTTTTGTATTGTGTAGTGGCTTTGCTGGCATGCATCAAAAACATTTTTAATTTTTTGCCCCACCAAGATTTACATGCTAAAATCGCCACTGCACAGATGTCTCAAGTTTTGAGGGAGCGTGCAATTGGCATGCTGACTGCAGGAAGGTCCACCAGAGCTGTTGCCAGATAATTAAATGTTCATTTCTCTACCATAAGCCGCCTCCAATGTTGTTTTATTGAATTTGGCAGTACGTCCAATCCCCCTCACAACCACAGACCATGTGTAACCACGCCAGCCCAGGACATCCACATCCGGCTTCTTCACCTGCAGGATCGTCTGAGACCAGCCACCCAGACAGCTGATGAAACTGTGGGTTTGCACAACTGAAGAATTTATGTACAAACTGTCAGAAACTGTCTCATGGAAGTTCATCTGCGTGCTCGTCGTCCTCACCAGGGTCTTGACCTGACTGCAGTTCGCCGTTGTAACGGACTTGAGTGGGCAAATGCTCACCTTTGATGGCCACTGGCACACTGGAGAAGTATGCTCTTCACAGATTAATCTTGGTTTCAACTGTATAGGGCGGATGGCAGACAGTGTGTATGGCGTCGTGTGGGCGAGTGGTTTGCTGATGTCAACTTTGTGAACAGAGTGCCCCATGGTGGCAGTGGGGTTATGGTATGGGCAGGCATAATGAACACAATTGCATTTTATCGATGGCAGTTTGAATGGAGAGATACCATGATGAGATCCCTAGGCCCATTGCCGTGCTATTCATCCGCCGTCATCACCTCATGTTTCAGCATGATAATGCACGGCCCCATGTCACAAGGATCTGTACATAATTCATGGCTGCTGAAAATTTCCCATTTCTTCCATAGCATGCATACCCATTGAGCATGTTTGGGATGCTCTAGATCAACGTGTACGACAGCGTGTTCCAGTTCCCGCCAATATCCAGCAACTTCGCAGAGCCATTGAAGAGGAGTGGGACAACAATCAAGTTTGCCACAATCAACAGTCTGATCAACTCTATGCAAAGTAGATGTGTCGCGCTGCATGAGGCAAATGGTGGTCACACCAGATACTGACTGATTTTCTGATCCACGCCCCTACATTTTTTTTTAGGTATCTGTGACCAACAGATGCATATCTGTATTCCCAATCATGTGGAATCCATAGATTAGGGCCTAATGAATTTATTTTAATTGACTGATTTCCTTATATGAACTGTAACTCAGTAAAATGTTAGAAATTGTTGCATGTTGCATTTATATTTTTGTTCAGTGTAAGTCTTAATGCAATAGGCTGTTTTCAGCTACCAGATCTCACAATCTCACGTCAGAATTAGACATTCATCCATGTTTCTCGAACGTCAAATTTCGAACTTGTTCCAAACGTCAAATTTCAAAGTTAAGTTTAAGTTTAGGCATTAACTCTGAATTTTTAAGGTTAGGGTTAAGTTTAGGCATTAACTCCGAATGGTTAAGGCAAGGGTTAAGTTTTGGGATAGGCTTAAAACAAAAATCTAAAAAACAACTTTCTATCACTGGATTCTGACATGCAACCCTTGGCACCAGAGGCAGATGCTTACGCCCATCTACTATCCCCGTCCACAACACTGAAACCTACTTGAAGGTAACATCGCTCAATGTTGCCCCTAGTGGCCGGTTTCCACGTAATCTCCCGACGTTGAATACTGACTTGTATCACGGGTGACCTGGCTGGTTTTCAAAGCAAAACAGGTTTCATGTTGCTAAAATACATTTTACAGACGTATCAACATTTATAAAAAGTGTGTGCCTGTGTGTATGTATGGTGGTGTGTCTCTGCAAATGGAAAGTGCATGTGTGTCCAACATAGTTGAAATGAAAAGCTATAGAGCTGGAATCATGTCAATATAAACTTCCCTAATAACCCTCTATACTCTGTGTGTCAACCCTCTCTAGGATGTACATCTATCCAGTCAGTGTATGGGAGGAACACTTAGCTTGACAGCCTGACACACAAACACTGAGAGGAACACTTAGGCCTGACAGCCTGACACACTTTAGCCTTTAATGCACCTGATGGATTCTATTGATTCTGTATAATACACAGACTGCTGGGCACACACATACACACAATCACAACGAAGAACACACACACAATGAAGGGATACACAAACACAGCTGATAGACACACAAACACGGTTCATCTACTATGGCTGCTGTGGAGACAGAAATAGACTGGACTGTAGAAACAACATGTCTTTCACTTTCTGATCCCCACTTATTTTCTCTCTATGAATGAATACACACACAGTCGTACACTTTCTATCTCTCTCCCTTTCTATCTCTCTCCCTTTCTATCTCTCTCCCTTTCTTTCTTTCTTTCTTTTTCTCTCTCTCTTTCCCTCTCTTTCCGACCCAAAGGCCATTGTGTCCTTGAGAAGAAAGCAGAGTAAACTCCAAACTGCCAAAAACAATGAGAGAGTACAGACAAAGGGAGGGAGAGAGATGGAGACTGAGGGAGGGAAAGAAGATAGTGCCTGCAGACTGTTTCCTGAGAGAGAGAGAGAGAGAGAGAGAGAGATAGAGAGAGAGAGAGAGAGAGAGAGAGAGAGAGAGAGAGAGAGAGAGAGATATAGAGAGAGAGAGAGAGAGAGAGAGAGAGAGAGAGAGAGAGCGAGAGAGAGAGAGAGAGAGATAGAGAGAGAGAGAGAGAAAGAGAGAGAAAGAGAGGCATGAGGGGGCATATGTGCCAGGTGTCTGTAGCCCAGCCAGTTGGCAGGGCCAAAACAGATTTCTCTAGGGAAGAGAGAGAACGATAAAGAGAGAGTGAGAAAGAGAAAGAGAGAGAGCGAGAGAGAGAGTGTGTATGTGTGTGTGTGTGTGTGTGCATGTGCGTGAGACAGGGGCCTATGCCCTGCTGGCAGCGATACTTTAGGGGACAGGGGGTAAGCAGAGGGGTGAGGAGGGGGAGTCCACTAGAGATATGGCTTGAGGGTGAGAGTGAGAGTGTTCAATTGAGCGCTAATGGCATGTTATCAGTTAATGAGAGAGGGAGAGCCAGAGCGAGAGAAGAGAGAGAGGTGAGAGGGGGGAAGAGGGAGGGAGAGAGAGAGAGAGAGAGAGAGAGAGAGAGAGAGAGAGAGAGAGAGAGAGAGAGAGAGAGAGAGAGAGAGAGAGAGAGAGAGTGAGAGAGAGTGAGGGACAGATGCATACATAAACAAACAAGTGTCAGCTGCCCTGGGTTAATGATCAAAGCAGATGCTGCATACCAATACTGCAGGGGAGGAACAGCAACAAATATTCCCTAGTACACACACACACACACACACACACACACACACACTAGGGTTGGCCGGTATCCAGAATTTGATACCATCATACTCTTCCTGTACCAAGGGCCGCTATTTCCTTAAACACACACACACACATGCACGAACAAACACACAAACACACACACCCCTCCCTAAGATGCAGAGTTGGTCTCCTAGGAGGGCAGTACCACCCACGGTTCTGCTGCCTACATCTGGTGTACTGTCCCTACAGCCTGTAATGATGACCACATCACCACTAGACAAAGATAGCACGCACACACACTATAGGCTGACACAAATAAATGTATATACACACACACTGAGATGGAGGGATACACACACACACACACACACACACACTAACACAAGCAGACAACACACACACACTAACACAAGCAGACAACACACACACACACTTCCACACTTGTGCATAGCAGACAAACACACAGTATCATACAAAGTATCTTTGGCGCCCTGTATAGAGAAGTCCCCCTGTATAGAGGAGACCCCTGTATAGAGGAGAGCCCCTGTATAGAGGAGACCCCCTGTATAGAGGAGAGCCCCTGTATAGAGGAGACCCCCTGTATAGAGGAGAGCCCCTGTATAGAGGAGACCCCCTGTATAGAGGAGACCCCTGTATAGAGGAGACCCCCTGTATAGAGGAGACCCCCTGTATAGAGGAGAGCCCCTGTATAGAGGAGATCCTGTGTAGAGGAGACCCCTGTGTAGAGGAGACCCCCTGTATAGAGGAGACCCCTGTATAGAGGAGACCCCCTGTATAGAAGAGACACCCTGTATAGAGGAGAGCCCCTGTATAGAGGAGAGCCCCTGTATAGAGGAGAGCCCCTGTATAGAGGAGAGCCCCTGTATAGAGGAGACCCCTGTGTAGAGGAGACCCCCTGTATAGAGGAGATCCTGTGTAGAGGAGACCCCTGTGTAGAGGAGACCCCTGTATAGAGGAGACCCCCTGTATAGAGGATACCCTTGTATAGAGGAGACAACTGTATAGAGGAGACCCTGTGTAGAGGAGACCACTGTATAGAGGAGACCCCCTGTATAGAGGAGACCCCCTGTATAGAGGAGACCCCCTGTATAGAGGATACCCTTGTATAGAGGAGACCCCGGTATAGAGGAGACCCCTGTGTAGAGGAGACCCCCTGTATAGAGGAGACCCCTGTGTAGAGGAGACCCCTGTATAGAGGAGACCCCTGTATAGAGGAGACCCCCTGTATAGAGGAGACCCCTGTGTAGAGGAGACCCCTGTATAGAGGAGACCCCTGTATAGAGGAGACCCCCTGTATAGAAGAGACACCCTGTGTGTATGACTCAGTTGGATCTTCAGTGAACACTGCAGTATCCTACCCCCAAGACTCACGCACTATTAAATGTTCATGACAGGAGATAAACACAAACATGGACGCATGCCAGCACATACACACACATATACACACACACACACACACCAGGGTTTCCGTTAGGAAAATGTGGCGCTGGACATTTGACCGGCAGCATTTTAATTTACTGGACATTTGAGAAATTGACTGGACCCATATGCATTGGGTACGTAACCTGATTAGGGCGTCCACCCACGGTGCTCAGAATGACAAAACTCACATTTAGATTACGGTAATTCATATTAACAGAACGTGCAACTCGAGGATGCAACGATGTGCGGTCCTTCTTACCGAATTCTGATGCACACTTTGAAGATGTTAGAATAACTGTCCACATTTATTTTTCCTCAGCCAACAAGACGAGTAACAAACAGAAAAATCACTAGCCTACAGTATGTCAATCTACTATCCCCCAGAGTAGAACAGTTAAACTATTCTATTGGTCAGCTAGTCGAGAAATAAATAACCTATTCCAAAAATACTCTGGGACAGTTGTGGGACAATAGATCCCAAATTCATCCAACCAGTAGGCCTAGGCTACATCAAATAAACTTTAAAAAGCAATGAGTCTGATGCAACAGATCAGAGCGTTTAGCTTAAAATGTTGATAAATTATTATTTATTCACATTATAAGGGCAGCAATGTGCACAAGGCAGTAGGATACGAGTGAATGTTCGTTCATTAATGTAATTAGCAGGAAAACACTGTTGTCAAAAGGGCACTGCACACGCGAGAGGTTTCATGTGACAGAGATTAAAATATTCATTAGGAATTTTGAAAGAGGTGAGATCTCATTGCAACAACTAGCATGGGTTGCTAATATGACTAGGATTGTGCCTTTGGCTACTAGACAATGAAAGAAAGTTGATATAAAATAATTGCCTCCACAGATATGGTCTGATTTTGGCTAAGCTACACTATATATACACAAAAGCATGTGGATACCCCTTCAACTTAATGGATTTGGTTATTTCAGCCACACCCGTTGCTGACAGGTGTATAAAATCGAGCACACATCCCTGCAATCTCCATAGACAAACATTGGCAGTAGAATGGCATTACTGAAGAGCTCAGTGACTTTCAACATGGCACCATCATAGGATGCAACCTTTCCAACAAGTCAGTTCGTAAAATTTCTGCCCTGCTAGAGCTGCCCCGGTCAACTGTAAGTGTTATTATTTAGAAGTGGAAACGTCTAGGAGCAACAACGACTCAGCCGTGAAGTGGTAGGCCACACAAGCTCACAGAACGGTACCGCCAAATGCAGAAGCGCATAGCGCGTAAAAATCATCTGTCCTCGGTTGCAACACTCACTACGAGTTCCAAACGGCCTCTGGAAGCAACGTCAGCACAAGAACTGTTCGTCAGGAGCTTCATGAAATGGGTTTCCATGGCCGAGTAGCCGCCCACAAGCCTAAGATCACCATGCGCAATGCCAAGCGTCGGCTGGAGTTGTGTAAAGCTCGCTGCCATTGGACTCTGGAGCAGTGGAAACGCGTTCTCTGGAGTGATGAATCACGCCTCCCCATCTGGCAGTCAGTACGACAAACTAATCTGGGTTTGGCGGATGCCAGGAGAACGCTACCTGCCCCAATGCATAGTGCCAACTGTAAAGTTAGGTAGAGGAGGAATAATGGTCTGGGGCTGTTTTTCATGGTTCGGGCTAGGCCCCTTAGTTCCAGTGAAGGGAAATAACGCTTCAGCATACAATGACATTCTAGACGATTCTTTGCTTCCAACAGTTTGGGGGAAGGCCCTTTCCTGTTTCAGCATGACAATGCCCTAGTACACAAAGCGAGATCCATACAGAAATGGTTTGTTGAGATCAGTGTGGAAGAACTTGACTGGCCTGCACAGAGCCCTGACTTCAACCCCATCAAACACCTTTGGGATGAATTGTAACGCCAACTGCAAGCCAGGCCTAATCGCCCAACATCAGTGCCCAACCTCACCACTGCTCTTGTGGCTGAATGGAAGCAAGTCCCCGCAGCAATGTTCCAACATCTAGTGGAAAGCCTTGCCAGAAGAGTGGAGGCTGTTATAGAAGCAAAAGGGGACCAACTCCATATTAATGCCCATGATTTTGGAATGAGATGTTCGACGAGCAGGTGTCCACATACTTTTGGTCATGTAGTGTACTTTGAAGCAAGGTATGACATGCCTCATAATATGTACAGTGGGGAAAAAATGTATTTAGTCAGCCACCAATTGTGCAAGTTCTCCCACTTAAAAATATGAGAGAGGCCTGTAATTTTCATCATAGGTACACGTCAACTATGACAGACAAAATGAGAATTTTTTTTCCAGAAAATCACATTGTAGGATTTTTAATGAATTTATTTGCAAATTATGGTGGAAAATAAGTATTTGGTCAATAACAAAAGTTTCTCAATACTTTGTTATATACCCTTTGTTGGCAATGACACAGGTCAAACGTTTTCTTTAAGTCTTCACAAGGTTTTCACACACTGTTGCTGGTATTTTGGCCCATTCCTCCATGCAGATCTCCTCTAGAGCAGTGATGTTTTGGGGCTGTCGCTGGGCAACACAGACTTTCAACTCCCTCCAAAGATTTTCTATGGGGTTGAGATCTGGAGACTGGCTAGGCCACTCCAGGACCTTGAAATGCTTCTTACGAAGCCACTCCTTCATTGCCCGGGCGGTGTGTTTGGGATCATTGTCATGCTGAAAGACCCAGCCACGTTTCATCTTCAATGCCCTTGCTGATGGAAGGAGGTTTTCACTCAAAATGTCACGATACATGGCCCCATTCATTCTTTCCTTTACACGGATCAGTCGTCTTGGTCCCTTTGCAGAAAAACAGCCCCAAAGCATGATGTTTCCACCCCCATGCTTCACAGTAGGTATGGTGTTCTTTGGATGCAACTCAGCATTCTTTGTCCTCCAAACACGACGAGTTGAGTTTTTACCAAAAAGTTCTATTTTGGTTTCATCTGACCATATGACATTCTCCCAATCCTCTTCTGGATCATCCAAATGCACTCTAGCAAACTTCAGACGGGCCTGGACATGTACTGGCTTAAGCAGGGGGACACGTCTTGCACTGCAGGATTGGAGTCCCTGGCGGCGTAGTGTGTTACTGATGGTAGGCTTTGTTACTTTGGTCCCAGCTCTCTGCAGGTCATTCACTAGGTCCCCCCGTGTGGTTCTGGGATTTTTGCTCACCGTTCTTGTGATCATTTTGTCCCCACGGGGTGAGATCTTGCGTGGAGCCCCAGATCGAGGGAGATTATCAGTGGTCTTGTATGTCTTCCATTTCCTAATAATTGCTCCCACAGTTGATTTCTTCAAACCAAGCTGCTTACCTATTGCAGATTCAGTCTTCCCAGCCTGGTGCAGGTCTACAATTTTGTTTCTGGTGTCCTTTGACAGCTCTTTGGTCTTGGCCATAGTGGAGTTTGGAGTGTGACTGTTTGAGGTTGTGGACAGGTGTCGTTTATACTGATAACAAGTTCAAACAGGTGCCATTAATACAGGTAACGAGTGGAGGACAGAGGAGCCTCTTAAAGAAGAAGTTACAGGTCTGTGAGAGCCAGAAATCTTGCTTGTTTGTAGGTGACCAAATACTTATTTTCCACCATAATTTGCAAATAAATTCATTAAAAATCCTACAATGTGATTTTCTGGATTTTCTTTTCTCAATTTGTCTGTCATAGTTGACGTGTACCTATGATGAAAATTACAGGCCTCTCTCATCTTTTTAAGTGGGAGAACTTGCACAATTGGTGGCTGACTAAATACTTTTTTTCCCCACTGTATTAAAACGTTCAGGTTTCAAACAATTAAGTATATGTTTTCAAAACGTGTCCTGCCTCCAGCTCATTACAAAGTGGTGTGTGATGCACTAATGAAGCCTGGCTTCCGTTGCCTATGTTTGCTGTTTGAGATGCTGTAGCAGCAGCTTTCATGCTGTCTGACAGATTTTCCGCTCAAAGGCTCTGTATCTGTATGTCGTACGAGTGTGATACATTAGATACATAACAAATATACTGTATACACACAGTAATGTAATTCCACTAAATTATGCATATTAACCTATTAACCGATAAGCATGACCAGTTTCCATGGACTGGTATTTCCACCAATGAAGAGGCTAAAAAGCATTACTTCACTAAGGGATTTTTTCTTCTTCTCCCAGGCAATTGGCGGCACCAATTTTATCGGCTTTTCAACAAAAAAAACGCCCAAAAGCCAGCTATTCCCGGCTAACGGAAACCCTGACACACACGGATGCATGCAAGCACACACACACACGTCATCAGGAGGAAGAGGGAGAGCGAGAAAATGAAAGACATTGGACTAGTTCAAGAGAGAAAGACAGATGGAGAGATGGAGGGAGTGCAAATAAGAATAGTTAAAAGAGTGATAAAGACTGAAACATGATCAAATAGAAGGTTGGAACACAGGAAAGTGTGTATGAATGAACGAATGATGGAATTAATGAATGAATGATTGGATGAATAAATGATGGAATGAATGATGATGGAATAAATTAATGATGGAATAAATTAATTAATTAATGATGGAATAAATGAATGAATGAATGAATGAATGAATGATGGAATAAATAAATAAATAAATAAATAAATAAATAAATAATAATATAATAATAATAATAATAAATAAATTAATAAATTAATAAATTAATAAATTAATAAATTAATAAATTAATAAAAATAAATAAATGAATGAATAAATAAATGAATGAATGAATGATGGAGTAAATGAATGAATGAATGAATGAATGAATGAATGAATGAATAAATGAATGATGGAATAAAGGAATGAATGAATTAATTAATTAATTCATGAAAGAATGAATGATGGAATAAATGAATGAATGAATGAATGAATTAATGAAAGAATGAATGATGGAATAAATGAATGAATGAATGAGAGCGTATGAATGAGACAAGAGCGGAAGAGAGTACCACTCCTACCTCCTTGTCAGTCTGTCGGGGTGTGTATATGTGAGTGTATTTATGTGAGCGGGGTGTGTATATGTGAGCGTATGTGTGTGAGCGGGGTGTGTATATGTGAGCGTATGTGTGTGAGCGGGGTGTGTATATGTGAGCGTATGTGTGTGAGCGGGGTGTGTGTGTGTGACATTCCACATGTACACCCTAACTCCGTCTACACCACAGCCCAGTCCATTCCTCTCGCTTTGAATCCAAACAGACCGGAAACACACCCACACCCTACAGGTGTCCAATACTACACAACAACCACTGGACAGTGGGAACTTAACCTATAGACCAGTATAGGGTGAACGGAACAGCGGTGAAATCATACCACAGGAGGTTGGTGACACCTTAATTGGGGAGAATGGGCTTGTGGTAATGGCTAGAGCGGAATAAGTGGAATGGTACACATGTGTTTGATGCCATTTCATTTGCTCTGTTCCAGCCATTATTATGAGCCGTTTGTATTTGTATTTATTAGGGATCCCCATTAGCTGTTGCCAAGGCAGCAGCTACTCTTCCTGGGGTCCAAACACATTAAGGCACTTACATTACATATAAAACAAAATATAAAACAGTACATCATATTACATTATTACACCACTACATATCTACAATACAAAATGTATAATACCACCATACAACAATATTACAATGTATGTGTGTGTAGAGTGCGTGTGCTAGCGCTTGTGTGCGTATGCGTGTCTGTACCTGTGTATCTCTTCACAGTCCCCGCTGTTCCATAAGTTGTATTTCTACCTGTTTTTGAAATCTGATTCTACTGCTTGCATCAATTATCTGATGTGGAATAGAGTTCCATGTAGTCATGGCTCTATGTAGTACTGTGCGCCTCCCATAGTCTGTTCTGGACTTGGGATTTGTGAAGAGACCTCTGGTGGCATGTCTTGTGGGGTATGCATGGGTGTCCGAGCTGTGTGCTAGTAGTTTAACAGACAGCTCAGTACATTCAGCTTGTCAACGCTTCTTACAAAAACAAGTAGTGATGAAGTGAATCTCTCCTCCACTTTGAGCCATGAGAGATTGACTTGCATATTATTAACAAAAGCCGTTCTCCCCTCAGCAGCCTCCTGTGAATCATACACTTGGGTTATAAACATTTACTGCTCTGTAGTGGAGAGCAAGGGTTAAAATGACTTTTTACTATTTATTCATTAATATTTTGTATAAGTCACCTACATTACATTGCCAAGAGCTTTGACTTTTCAATAATTACTACACTCCATTAAGTCATCCATCTTTTTGAGAGCCAAAGTTTTCACTTTATTGCGTTCCAGCAGCGGGAATATAAAGACAGTGGGTTTTAGAGAGAATCCCGGAGCATCCTGGTCTGGACTTCACCACTTCCTGTCACCTGACCCCTGACACTGACCCTTGACCTCTCAGCGGCTTAGACCCACATGATCAAAATCATCTACAGCGACCTTCGGGGTCACACGGTCTGCTCTGGTCCCAGACGCAGCCAATGAAATGTGTGTGTGGAAGTGTGTGCGTGTGTGTGTGCGTGTGAAACCCACGCCCAACATTTAGTAAATATATAGCCAACAAGAACATCTAACTAAAGTATACCAACAATATCTCTCTCTCTCTCTCATCTCTCCTCTCTCTCCTCTCTCTCGTCTCTCTCTCTCTCTCTCTCTCTCTCTCTCTCTCTCTCTCTCTCTCTCTCTCTCTCTCTCTCTCTCTCTCTCTCTCTCTCTCTCTCTCTCTCTCTCTCTCTCTCTCTCTCTCTCTCCTTGAGAACTAGGTCTGTGTGGTTTCAGATGCCTCCATATTAGGACACAGTGATGGAACGGAGGATGAGGCCGCCCTATCCCACTCTCCTTCCCTGCTCCCTCCCTCCCTCCAACACCCTCTCCCTCCCTCCTCCATCCCTCCCTCCCTCCTTCTCTCCTTCCTCTTGTGGGCCTCACTCAGTTGTGGGCCATATTAGAGGGCAAATACAGTCCTGGGAGCCACGCTCCCTCTCTCCCTCTGTTTTTATTTTATTTTATTTAACCTTTATTTAACTAGGCAAGTCAGTTAAGAACAAATTCTTATTTACAATGACGGTTCATCCCTCCTTTCTTCTCTCTCTCTCTCTCTCTCTCTCTCTCTCTCTCTCTCTCTTTATCTCCCCCTCTCTCCCCCTCTCTCTCTCTCTCCCCCTCTGTCCCCCTCTGTCCATCCATCCCGCCCCTCTCTCTCTTATTCCACCTTCCTCTCCCCCTCCCCCTCTTCCTCTCTTCCTCTCCCTCTGTCTCTTTCACTAACAGGAGCTGTCAGTAGGGAGATCCAGAGAGTGTTGGAGGGGATGTTTAGAGTGACGTTGCGTCACATTGACCTACACACTGTCCCTCACTACACACACTACATACACACACACACACCAGTGTGTCCCTCTAAAAAAAGATGTTGTAAAAATACATTTCAATATAGATTTCTACAGATATGCCCTTTGAAATGGATAGTGCAAGATTTGGGCAATTAAGCCCTTTTTCTACTCACACATATTCAGATGAAATCATGGATACCATTTTATGTCTTCACATGCATTTTGAAGGAAGTTTCTATCTAGCGTTAGCTCAATGACTGGATGTCTATGGGAACAGCTAGCATGGCATTGCGCTAACGCTACCCTTGCCACCACTGCTGGAAAAAAAAGGGGAAACACACACAAACCGATGCACACAAGCATGAAAACACACACTCACACTCTCTCCCTCTCAAACACACACGTACACACACTCCTCACTTCCCATGACCCAAGGGACATAACAACAGAATACAGAGTGACTGTTGTTACAGGCTTTGGTTTTCTAACATGTTTAACTGACCGTAGTCATTTCAGACACTATCCCTCTATGCCCTTCATCATTAACCCTAGGACTGCTCATACAGCTCTTCACTCAAACATAGGGGCAGGAAAGTCCTGCATGGCAACCTTGGTTGGTGTGTGTGTTGTCTTACTGAATGTTCCTCCCCCTCTCATGATTCACCCTTTTCATGATGCACACACACACACACACACACACACACACACACACACACACACACACACACATAAACACACACACACACATTCCCTCCCCCACTCCTAGCTGGACTGTGGGAAATCCTTGGGAAAGAGGTTGTGGCTACAGGCTCTGTTTCTTTTCTCTCTTCTCTCTCTCGTTCTCTCTTTCTTCGCTCTCTCTCTCTCTTCGCTCTCTCCCTCTCTCTCTCCTTCTCTCTCTCCCTCTCCCTCTCACCCCCCCTCTCTCCCTCACTCTCTCTCTCCATCTCAGCCCCTCCCTCCCTCCCTCCCTTCTCCCTCCAGCAGTAAACCTCTAAGTTAATGAACTATTATTTCTAGGCTACTAGGAGACAGAGAGCTAGACAGCTTGTTTATGATGCCATGATAACTTTGAATTTAGTGACAACAATAACAATATATTCATTTAGGATTCTCTATAACAACATCAAATAGACACAGGTACTGCGACAAACGCTGTAGATACTTCATTTGGAGCCACAATGAAGCATCTAAATGTGTGTGTTTGTGTCTGTATTCATTGATCAGATCACACCAACACACACACACACACTCCAGCCCCAGCCATATAAATCTGTGCTGTTTTTTAAGCAGCTCCCGGGCCGTGCTCTGCCTGTTTTATTTACACCAACCATTTAACACACACTCTACCCCAGAGCCTGCACTACAGCCAGTTTCTACACACACACTCACGTGTGCATGGCCACGCATGCAAAAACGCAGACACACACATACACACACACACACAGCAGTGCCAGCGATAACCAACTGCTTCTCACTCACACATTCCACTGTCCCACAACAAAGTCTTTAAACAGCTGCTAGAGAAAGACACACTCTCCACTTCTCTCAGCATTAGATACAATCCACTCTTCTCCTCTGATAGCGGTGTCTAGACTGTAGAGAATGAGTCTGACCTTTGACCCCAGGAAGTGAATTATCAGGCCTATCCCCTGCCCACCCGCCCCTCACATACGCACACACACGCACACACACAGACAAACACACACACAGACAGACACACACTCTCCCTGAGCCTCCCATAGAGGTAGACACACACCACTTTTGCCCCCTCCCTCCTCCCCCACCCTTGCGAGCAAAACATTTTAGTGGCCCCCTTCTTGACAGCAGAGAGAAACGTTTTCGAGTTCATTTCCTGCAATTCTACTCATTTTTGCCATGGGGCGGAGAGAAGAATATGATATCAGTGACCCCTGGTCGGTAATACAACGATGATTTAGAAAAAAATATCGAAATTGCACCTTGTGTATTCTACTATTCTAACTCTCAACAGTGAGTTGAGACCCCGGCCAAGTAAATTTTTTTTAAAAAATAGAACAAAATATGGATTCTTTTTTGGTAATTGATCCGCGAGCCGGCCGGCCGGTTGCCCATTCATGTCCTATATGGACCACTCTACCCAGCTGGATCAACACACAGGGGGGACCTTTAACACTGGTGCTCAGCAGGAAGTGTAGTCACATGAAGCGACCGCAGAGAGAAATAGCTTGGATAGAAACTGGAGTAGATAGTTCTTGGATAACATGTCTATGCTTGTCTGCCGTCTGAATTAAGGATACATGATTAATCGTTTTATTAGGAAACTGGGCCAACCACTGATTTCATGGCGTGGGTTTTATGTGGTGATATAATTCACAGAATATTAATTGTCAACATAATCCCTTTAGAAACAAGCCATATGACAGTCTATTGGATATGTAGAAAAAGTAGACACACACAGCCAAACACACACACACACCAATAGTCCAGGGAATGGAGTGTCATTTCAGACGCACACTGTGTGTGTGTCTTATTAATCTACCATGTTGTCTCTCTGCAGTGTGTGTGCTGTACGGATGGGATCTGATAGAACAGGGTTGGCC